>NC_068435.1:28724868-28992368 GCF_023373465.1 Oncorhynchus keta | reverse complement strand
TTGAAGAATCCATAGACTAACCACTTCTGGGAAAATGGAGCACACTAAACAACAACACAAAGAGTTATCCAAAATGGTGATGCATGGGTAAACCACTTTTCTAACCTTTAAAAAACACCTATAACAAAGAACAAACAGCAAAAACATATACATGATCAAATAAAAAAATCTTAGAATCAACTATTAAAGACTCTCGACTGAATGAACTACAGGACACAATACAAACCCTCCAACCCCAAAACAGCTATGGTGTTGATGGTATCCTACATGAAATTATAAAATATACAGACCACAAATTCCAATTGGCTATAATTCATAAACTCTTTAATATCATCCTTGGCGTTGGCATCTTCCCCAATATTTGGAACCAAGGACAGATCACCCCAATCTACAAAAGTGGAGACAAATTTGACCCCAATAACTACCAACAGCAGACGCATACATTTCCTCAGTGAAAACAATGTACTGAGCAAATGTCAAATTGGCTTTTTACCAAATGACTGTACGACAGAGCAATTATTCGCCCTGCACGCTAGGGCGAAACAAACAAGCCAAAACAAAGGCAAAGTCTTCTCATGCTTTGTTGATGATCTGGTTCTTCTGTCCCCAACCAAGGAGGGCCTACAGCAGCACTCAGAGCTTCTGCATAGATTCTGCCAGACCTGGGCCCTGACAGTAAATCTCAGTTAGACAAAAATAATGGTGTTCCAAAAAAGGTCCAGACGCCAGGACCACAAATACAAATTCCATCTAGATACCGTTGCCCGAGAGCACACAAAAAACTATACGTACCTCGGCCTAAACAATCAGCACCACAGGTAACTTCCACAAAGCTGTGTACGATCTGAGAGACAAGGCAAGAATGGCCTTCTATGCCATCAAAAGAAACATAAAATTCGACATACCAATTAGGATCTGCCTAAAAATACTTGAATAAGTTATAGAACCCATTGTGCTTCATGGTTGTGAGGTCTGGGATCCGCTCACCAACAAATAATTCATAAAATTGAACCAACACCAAATTGAGAGACTGCATGCAGAATTCTGCAAAAATATCCTCAGTATATAATCCATACAGAACAGAATTAGGCCGATACCCGTGAATTATCAAAATCCAGAAAAGAGACGTTAAATTCTATAACCACCTAAAAGGAAGCGATTCCCAAACCTTCCATAACAAACCCATCACCTAAAGAAAGATGAACCTGGAGAAGAGTGCCCTAAGCAAGCTGGTCCTGGGGCTCTGTTCACAAACACACCCAACAGAGCCCCAGCACAACAACACAATTGGACCCAACCAATTCATGCGAAAACAAAAAGATAATTACTTGAACATTGGAAAGAATACAAATTTAAAAAGCTAACTAGAATGATATTTGGCCCTAAACAGAGAGTACACAGGTAGAATACCTGACCACTGTGACTGACACAAACTTAAGGAAAGCTTTGAATATCCATGAGTCAGTGAGCATAGCCTTGCTATTGAGAAAGTTTGTGAGTGTAATGTTTACTGTCAATTAATTTACTGTTAACATAATGTTTCCCATGCTACTAAAGCTCTTAGAGACAGAGAGACAGAGAGAGGTGATAAGGAGACAGCCAGTCTGCAGAACGGACTAACAGACCACTCTACCCCCAAGCTACAGCACCCAGGGTCAATCCCATTTCAACTCCAGTCAACTTCAAGAGATCAGCCTAATTAAAATTGTGGATTTTTCAATTTGTGGAATTTAGCTCCACAACTCTACGCCACCACCTAACCGTCTGCTGTCAGCGTCATTGGAATTTAGGAACGTGAAGGACAATTGCCATTTCAGAGGGTCTTAATCTGTGCCCTGGGAAACTATCCCATAGTGTTTTCTAACAGGCTTGCTGTAATTTAGGTCAGTTAACCTATATTTAAGCAGGGAAGTCCGTTAATAACACATTCTTATTTAAAGACATGCACCTCTGTGGTCCTCCATGTCCTCATCCCGGGAGTGTTCTGACAGCAGCTCCAGGGGGGCCTGCAGCACTGCAACACTGTTCTGATTGATGATCTTCAGCTTCAGCTTGGGCTTGGGTTTCCTACGCCGCGATGCAGGTGCCGTCAGGCTCTTGAGCTGACACAAGCCTGACTCTGTCAGACACACGCCATCCTGAGTGTACGTCCTGACCAAGTCTGAAAGACACACACACACACACACACGGTTATGGTGCTGTTTGAACATCCTAGATGAACTGGAATGTGTGGAATGTACAGTAAAACAAGGTTTCATTAAGTCAAAGAGCTAGAAGGCATCTCAGAGAAGAAGAAATGTCTCGATCGCCAGACAGAACAAATACTAAAAGCATATGTCCTTCTGTAGCTCAGTTGGTAGAGCATGGCGCTTGTAACGCCAGGGTAGTGGGTTCGATTCCCGGGACCACCCATACGTAGAATGTATGCACACATGACTGTAAGTCGCTTTGGATAAAAGCGTCTGCTAAATGGCATATATTATTATTATTATATGGCAAATAGAAATCAAAACTGGATGGTCTTCAGAGATAGATGGGAGGGGTTGAGGGGAGCTGAAGGGTGGGACTGAAATATACTGTGCCGGTAAAATGTATATAGTATGTATAAGCTGGAAGTAGACGCCTAAGTGTTGTCGTCCCTTAGTTTACTCCAATTAGGGGAGGGGTGGTAGGATTATGGGAAAATAATAAAGAAAAGAATATAAGAAAAATATATAAAAATATATAAAAAAATAATAAATATAAAATATCTATTTATAAAAATATATATGGGAGAATATATAGGGGATTGCAAATTATGCAGACAATTACATTGATAGAAGCTACAATCTATTTGCAATATTAAAGCTGATACACTACCGTTCAAAAGTTTGGGGTCACTTAGAAATGTAATTTTTGAAGAAAAAAAAGCCTTTTTTTTGTCCATTAAAATCACATCAAATTGATCAGAAATAGTGTTAATGTTGTAAATGACAATTGTAGCTGGAAAGGCATACAGAGGCCCATTATCAGCAAGTTTATCATTTTAAAAGGCTAATTGATCATTAGAAAACCGTTTTGCAATTATGTTAGCACAACTGAAAACTGTGTGCTGATTAAAGAAGCAATAAAACTTGCCTTCTTTCGACTAGTTGAGTATCTGGAGCATCAGCATGTGCGGTTTTGATTATAGGCTCAAAATGACCAGAACCAAAAAAGTTTTTCTGAAACTCTTCAATCTACTCTTGTTCTGAGAAATGAATGGGAGAAATTCAAGAAACTGAAGATCTCGTACAACGCTGTGTACAAGGACATTTCTAAGTGACCCCAAACTTTTGAACCGTAGTGAATATATTTGTTTTATTAAATAAATAAATACCAAAAGCAGACTTATTGTTCTTACCCATGTCTTTAGCTTTTGTGAGAATCTGCGTCATAACTGCTGGTTCAATGGACTCTCTGGCCTTGGACACAGGCGCTGTGGATGCAGTGAGGACACACAAAAGCCAATGAGTAATTGGCTGCAATACACAAGATGCCTGAGAGGGTCAGATACAGTTCCAAGGACTCAGAAGGCTATACTGTATGTAGTGCTTCCTTACCCTTGGAGGCCTTGTGGACTCGGCACATGGTGCAGTCATAGCTGCTGTCTGCTGCTTTCTCCACATCCTCCTCTGAATGGAGACCCTGGCAGGAACTATGTATCCACCTATCGGAGAGGAAGGAGAAGGGGTTGGGGTTTCAGTTACCATGATTAAAAATAACAGACAATAAATATAGGTTACGGCAGGCTTAGCTAGTACTGTAGCAATGCCCACCTGTCGCATTGGCGGCACTGCACCACGATCTCTCCCTCGCTGTAGTCCTGGAGACAGAAGGGGCACGTCGCCAGGCTGCCACAGGGGGCGCACTGGGTGTAATTATTCTGCCACTCACACCTCAGGCCTGGCGAGGTGGCACCACACTGGGTACAGGACACACACCTGCAGGAGGAAACAGGGAAGGGGAGAAGGAGTGAGGACACTGCTACCTTGTTTTGCCCTGGCCTACTAACTGTTAGCTTGTTAGCACAGGCCTGCTAACCATCTGAATCGCCGCGTCCCAAACACTCACTGGACCCATATTTACTTTCTATCTCTTTTCGATTTTTTATTTGTTTATACCTTCCGGTAACCTGCCTCATCCAATGTGATACGGAATCGCCATTATTTTTTATTTTTAGAACACACTCAAGAACATCCAGAAGTTAACCAGCTAACTAGCAACAAGCTATTTAGTCATTGTTAGCCACTGCTAGCGGCTTTTACCTTTTGCACTGCCAGACAGTTTTTTTAACCTGGATAACACTCGCCAGTCCAGCTTCCCTGCCCCCCTGGACACTGTTCACTTGGCTACATAGCTGATGCATGCTAGACTGTCCATTAATCACGGTAGTCCATTCTGCTTGTTTATGTTTTATCTGTCGGCCCCAGCCGCACTCAGGCTCTGTGTGTAGTTAATCCGACCCTCCCTGCCTAGCCAACGCCATTTTACCTGCTGTTGTTGTGCTAGCTGATTAGCGGTTGTATTCTCACCTACTGTTTTAGCTAGCTCTCCCAATTCAACACCTGTGATTACTGTACGTCTCTCTCAAATGTCAATATGCCTTGTATACTGTTGTTCAGGTTAGTTATCATTGTTTTAGTTTACAATGGAGCCCCTAGTTCTACTCTTCATACCCCTGATACCTCCTTTGTCCCACCTCCCACACATGCGGTGACCTCACCCATTACAACCTCTCTCATCATCACCCAGTGCCTGGGCTTAACTCCGCTGTACCCGCACTCCACCATACCCGTCTGCGCATTATGCCCTGAATATATTCTACCATGCCCAGAAATCTGCTCCTTTCATTCTCTGTCCTCAACGCTCTAGGCGACCAGTTTTGATAGCCTTTGGCCGCACCCTCATACTACTCCTCCTCTGTTCCGCGGGTGATGTGGAGGTAAACCCAGGCCCTGCATGTCCCCAGGCACCCTCATTTGTTGACTTCTGTGATCGAAAAAGCCTTGGTTTCATGCATGTCAACATCAGAAGCCTCCTCCCTAAGTTTGTTTTAGTCACTGCTTTAGCACACTCTGCTAACCCTGATGTTCTTGCCGTGTCTGAATCCTGGCTCAGGAAGGCCACCAAAAATTCTGAGATTTCCATACCCAACTATAACATCTTCCGTCAAGATAGAACTGCTAAAGGGGGAGGAGTTGCAGTCTACTGCAGAGATAGCCTGCAAAGTAATGTCATACTTTCCAGGTCCATACCCAAACAGTTTGAACTACTAATCTTGAAAATTACTCTCTCCAGAAATAAGTCTCTCACTGTTGCCGCCTGCAACAGACCCCCCTCAGCACCCAGCTGTGCCCTGGACACCATTTGTGAATTGATCACCCCCCATCTAGCTTCAGAGTTTGTTCTGTTAGGTGACCTAAACTGGGATATGCTTAACACCCCGGCAGTCCTACAATCTAAGCTAGATGCCCTCAATCTCACACAAATCATCAAGGAACCCACCAGGTACAACCCTAAATCTGTAAACAAGGGCACCCTCATAGACGTCATCCTGACCAACTGGCCCTCCAAATACACCTCCGTTGTATTCAACCAGGATCTCAGCGATCACTGCCTCATTGCCTATTGACCTCATCCCGTCAGTTGAGGATGCCTGGTCATTCTTTAAAAGTAACTTCCTCACCATTTTAGATAAGCATTCTCCGTTCAAAAAATGCAGAACTAAGAACAGATATAGCCCTTGGTTCACTCCAGACCTGACTGCCCTCGACCAGCACAAAAACATCCTGTGACTGACTGCAGTTCTCTCTCTCACTCTAACTTAATATAATACATAAATTTAGTCTCAAATAATGCAAAAACAAAGTGTTGGAGAATAAAGTAAAAGTGCAATATGTGCCATGTAAAAAAAAAACATTCTGAGCAAGGAACTTAAACATATGAAAGCTGGTGGTTCCTTTTAACATGAATCTTCAATTTTCTCAGTTAATAAGTTTTAGGTTGTAGTTATTATAGGACTATCTCTCTCTATAACATTTGTAATTCATATACCTTTGACTATTGGATGTTCTAATAAGTACTTTAGTATTGCCAGCCTAATCTCGGGAGTTGATAGGCTTGAAGTCATAAACAGTGCAATGCTTTTACGCATTGTGAAGAGCTGCTGGCAAAACGCAGTAAAGTGCTGTTTGAATGAATGCTTACGAGCCTTATAGACTTAATTACATATATAATAACACATAGGAACACAAGCCTTACGTCACTAATATGGTCGAATCCAGAAACTATCATTTTGAAAAAAAAAGGTTAATTCTTTCAGTATCTAACGGGTGGTATCCATAAGTCTAAATATTGCTGTTCCATTGTACAACCTTCAATGTTATGTCATAATTACTGCGTGCAATGAACGCAAGAGAAGAGACACAATTTCAATAGTTTAATATTGCCTGCTAACATGAATTTCTTTTAACTAAATATGCAGGTTTAAAAAAATATCATTGTGTATTTATTTTAAGAAAGGCCTTGATGTTTATGGTTAGGTACATTCGTGCAACAATTTGAAAATGCGCTTTTGTTAAATCATCTCCCGTTTGGCGAAGTTGGCTGTCTTTGTTAGGAAGAAATAGTCTTCACACAGTTCGCAAAGAGCCAGGCGGCTCAAACTGCTGCATATACCCTGACTCCGTTTGCACGGAACGCAAGAGAAGTGACACAATTTCCCTATTTAAAAGAAATTCATGTTAGCAGGCAATATTAACTAAATATGCAGGTTTAAAATATATACTTGTGTATTGATTTTAAGAAAGGTGTTGTTGTTAACACATTGGTGCAACGACAGTGCATTTTTCGCAAGTTAAATCACCTGTTTGGCGAAGTAGCCAGTGATTCAATGATAAATTAACAGGCACCGCATTGATTATATGCAACGCAGGACAAGCTAGATAAACTAGTAATATCATCAACCATGTGTAGTTAACTAGTGATTATGTTAAGATTGATTGATTGTTTTTATAAGATACGTTTAATGCTAGCTAGCTCCTTGCTGCACTGCATAACAGGTAGTCAGCCTGCCACGCAGTCTCCTCATGGAGTGCAATGTAATTGGCCATGATCAGTGTCCAAACATGCCGATTGTTAAGAAAACTTGAAATCGGCCCTAATTAATCGGTCATTCCGATGAATCGGTCGACCTCTAGTTGGTACTTTGACTTCTTGCTTAGATCAACGTTGACGTTATACTATATAGGGAATAGGGGGCTATTTGGGACACAGCCACGTTATCATAATAGGAAAAGGTTGAGGGGATGGACAGATGAGTCAGCTACACACCATTTGCACTTCCAGCTGTCCTTGGGAACGTTCTGCAGCGGAGGGTCCAGGCAGTAGGTGTGATAGCTGATGTCACAGTCGTCACACAGCAGCAGACGGCCCGGGTCGGTGGCCTGGCCACACGCCTCGCACACTGTACACTCCAGACAGCGCCAGCCTTTATTCAACACCACCTTGGTGATCTGGAAGGAGAGGACAGGGTCAGATGTGGTGTGAGAGTATATTGGCAAAAGTCCAAATTGTGTGCGCTTATCTCTTTAAGAAGATCCCATAGTAAAGGACATTGATATATCACTGTGCTGCCAAGCTACACTAAAGAGTTTTGTTTGCAGTAATTGGCAGCATTAAGAGATAAGGATGGAATCAACTTGAGCTGAGCTTCCTGTGATTACAGAGTTTATATGGCCCGTTTAATCCAGTTAACACTCACATACTGAGGCAGTCAGTCATAGCCAGGTTAAAATCTTTGAAATCAATAGATGATTAACCCTAAGGCCAGTCATCTGTGGGGTTCCCACGATTCCTACTCGTATGTAGTATCAAAATCGTCAGTAAGATCTCAGAGAAAATGCCACTGTAAAGGACGGGGTACTTACCTTGATGCCAACACAGAAGGGGTGGTAGCACTGCCCACACTGGGCACAGGCCAGAAGACGACCCTCTGCACCCAGCCCAAAACTCCCGCACACCACACACATGTCCTGAGAGAGGGGAAACAAATGGAGTTTACACATGATACTAGAGAATCAAAGTTGAACTGTGATATGGTACTAATCGAATAATAGAGGTAGAGGAAATGTATAATTTGTACACAAACAGATGCCCACCTGTTTCAATGTGAAGCTGTCGTTGCTGGAGAATATGACCACGGTGTTGTGCATGGCATTCTCCTCTTCCTCCTTCATCTGGTATGGTGATTCCATGGTGGTGACCTGTATGTTATGAAGCATGAGCACAAACACAGCATTAGATAGGATTGAGTCCTGTGATATTCCCTAAATGAAAGTGAAGTGTTTCTGTCTCTAAACCAATATTGCATCTCTGTTTATGGCGTAAATTCTTACAGATTATTTTACAGCATGTGAAGTTGTCAGCATTACAAGAGACTGCCTAGATAGGATTATTGATTAGCATTTGCCTCGGACACGAATGTTGTGTCATGCTGTGGTATGGAGTAACATGTCCACTGGGTGAGTCTGTTTTTGTGCTGCAGCAAATAATCTATCCACAACATATGATTACTGTTTACAATACACCAGGAAAACTAGGAGGTTTATGGGTAATAAATAAGGCTGGGAATTGCCAGGAACCTCACGATACGATATTATCACGAAACTTAGGTGCCGATACAATATGTATTGCAATTCAAACGATCCCATATGTATTGTGATTGGATACTGTAATTTTATTGCAATTTGATGTTCGAAACATATTGCTTAGTATATGTCTGCAGCAGAGACAGGAGAGGGCATTAGAACATTTGTTTTGATCAGTCATGAAAATAAAAGTGCTGAAAACACATCGTCTCGCTATTTATTTTTTAAGATTGCGAACAAGCTATAGGATGAAAAATACCGAAGTCCTAGCGCAGGTACGGCCGACTAGCGCTAGCTAATGCTACCCAGAAAATCGATACTTGGAGCCAAAGTATTTTTATAAAATGCAGGTACAGCCGACTAGCGCTAGCTAATGCTACCCAGAGAATCGATACTTGGAGCCAAAGTATTTTTATAAAATGTTTTATTTAACCTCCATTTAACCAGGTAAGTCAGTTGAGAACAAATTCTTATTTACAATGACAGTCTACTCCGGCGAAACCCGGACGGCACTGGGCCAATTGTGTGCCGCCCTATGGGACTCCCAATCATAGCCGGATGTGATGCATCCTGGATTTGAACCAGGGACTGCAGTGACGCCTCTAGCACTGAGATGCAGTGTCTTAGGCGCTGCGCCACTCGGGAGCCCCAGCATTATTAACATCCAAAATAATATTGCGCTATATAACTGTCAATTTTTCCTCCCAACACTAGTAATAAAACTGTCTTTCAGTTAATTGTAACGGATTAGTGTGAACTAAAGAGATCAGGTTGACAGGTGACATAGCCTACCCCAGGGTTGACTGTGGGACTGGCTCCATTCTTCCCTCTCGCTCGGCCCCGACCCCCTCTGCCCGACAGACCAGCCCCTCTGGGTCGCCTCCTCCCGGGGAACCCTGACCCCCGACCCTGTAACAGAAACACACACCTCAGGACTCCTCAACACACACCGGATCACACACACAAAAACACTCGCAAGAGTCGTGTTCAGTCAGATACAGAAAAACACACACACAGGTCCTCACTTGCTTGACTGTGATCGATGAAGTCAGCTTAATTAAAAAGTTTGCCATAGGGGACTTCTCCTCCACCCACTGTAGAGCTGTTGAGCTATGAGGCTGATGGTATCTAGTGAGGTAACAGGAACAGCAACTTGGTCTACTTTACAGAGGTAATGTCCTTTCCCATTCAGTGGTGTTTTCTTGGATGGTAGGTAGAACATTGCAAAGCCTACGCACGGATATGAAATGTGTTAAATATTACTATGGATATGAAACCATCTTAGAATAGTGCTTAATTCAAGCTACAAAACAAATTGATGCAGGGGGAAAAAGCTGCCATTTCTGATTTAAGAAAATTGAGAACGCAATTTGTTTTTATTTTCTTTATTCAGCTAGAGCGGCATACTACAAAGCAGGATCGATGAGTTAGTCAGCGAACTTAGATTAAAAAACTAAAATAAAGTTCAACTTCTATACTGAACAAAAATATAAATGCAACATGTAAAGTGTTGGTCACATGTTTCATTAGTGGAAATAAAAAAATGTTTAAATCACAGGAATGTTCCATATGCACAAAAAGCGTATTTCTCTCAAATTATGTGCACAAATTGGTTTACATCACTGTTAGTGACAATTTCTCCAATGCCAAGATGATCCATCCACCTGACAGGTGTAGCATATCAAGAAGCTGATTAAATAGCATCATTACAAATCAAATCAAATTTTATTTGTCACATACACATGGTTAGCAGATGTTAATGCGAGTGTAGCGAAATGCTTGTGCTTCTAGTTCCGACAATGCAGTAATAACCAACAAGTAATCTAACTAACAATTCCAAAACTACTGTCTTATACACAGTGTAAGGGGATAAAGAATATGTACATAAGGATACATGAATGAGTGATGGTACAGAGCAGCATAGGCAAGATACAGTAGATGGTATCGAGTACAGTATATACATATGAGATGAATATGTAAACAAAGTGGCATAGTTAAAGTGGCTAGTGATACAAGTATTACATAAGGATGCAGTCGATGATGTAGAGTACAGTATATACGTATGCATATGAGATTAATAATGTAGGGTAAGTAACATTATATAAGGTAGCATTGTTTAAAGTGGCTAGTGATATATTTACATCATTTCCCATTATTAAAGTGGCTGGAGTTGAGTCAGTGTCAGTGTGTTGGCAGCAGCCACTCAATGTTAGTGGTGGCTGTTTAACAGTCTGATGGCCTTGAGATAGAAGCTGTTTTTCAGTCTCTCGGTCCCAGCTTTGATGCACCTGTACTGACCTCGCCTTCTGGATGATAGCGGGGTAAACAGGCAGTGGCTCGGGTGGTTGATGTCCTTGATGATCTTTATGGCCTTCCTGTAACATCGGGTGGTGTAGGTGTCCTGGAGGGCAGGTAGTTTGCCCCCGGTGATGCTTTGTGCAGACCTCACTACCCTCTGGAGAGCCTTACGGTTGAGGGCGGAGCAGTTGCCGTACCAGGCGGTGATAAAGTTGTGAGTGCTTTTGGTGACAAGCCAAATTTCTTCAGCCTCCTGAGGTTGAAGAGGCGCTGCTGCGCCTTCTTCACGATGCTGTCTGTGTGAGTGGACCAATTCAGTTTGTCTGTGATGTGTATGCCGAGGAACTTAAAACTTGCTACCCTCTCCACTACTGTTCCATCGATGTGGATAGGCGGGTGTTCCCTCTGCTGTTTCCTGAAGTCCACAATCATCTCCTTAGTTTTGTTGACGTTGAGTGTGAGGTTATTTTCCTGACACCACACTCCGAGGGCCCTCACCTCCTCCCTGTAGGCCGTCTCGTCGTTGTTGGTAATCAAGCCTACCACTGTTGTGTCGTCCGCAAACTTGATGATTGAGTTGGAGGCGTGCATGGCCACGCAGTCGTGGGTGAACAGGGAGTACAGGAGAGGGCTCAGAACGCACCCTTGTGGGGCCCCAGTGTTGAGGATCAGCGGGGAGGAGATGTTGCCTACCCTCACCACCTGGGGGCGGCCCGTCAGGAAGTCCAGTACCCAGTTGCACAGGGCGGGCTCGAGACCCAGGGTCTCGAGCTTGATGACGAGCTTGGAGGGTACTATGGTATTGAATGCCGAGCTGTAGTTGATGAACAGCATTCTCACATAGGTATTCCTCTTGTCCAGATGGGTTAGGGCAGTGTGCAGTGTGGTTGAGATTGCATCGTCTGTGGACCTATTTGGGCGGTAAGCAAATTGGAGTGGTTCTAGGGTGTCAGGTAGGGTGGAGGTGATATGGTCCTTGACTAGTCTCTCAAAGCACTTCATGATGACGGAAGTGAGTGCTACGGGGCGGTAGTCGTTTAGCTCAGTTACCTTAGCTTTCTTGGGAACACCGGTGAACCTTGTGCTGAGAACATTAGAAGGCCACTCTAAAATGTGCAGTTTTATCGGACTACAACATGCAGTTTTGAGGGTGCGTGCAATTGGCATGCTGACTGCAGGAATGTCCACCAGTACTGTTGCCAGAGACGTGAATGTTAATTTCTCTACCATCAGTCGCCTACGTCGTCATTTTAGAGAATTTGTCAGTACACTCAACCAGCCTCACAACCACAGACCATGTGTAACCACACCAGTCGAGGACTTCCACATCTGGCTTCTTCACCTGCGGGATCGTGTGAGACGAGCCACCCGGACAGCTGTTGAAACGGAGGAGTATTTCTGTCCCTAATAAAGCCCTTTTGTGGGTGGGCTATGCCCTCCCAGGCCCACCCATGGCTGCACCCCAGTCCAGTCATGTGAAATGCATACGCTAGGGCCTAATGAATTTATTTCAGCTGAATTCCTTATATGAACTATAATTCAGTAAAATCGTTGAAATTGTTACATGTTGCTTTGATATTTTTGTTCAGTATATGTGTTTGTTGAGTCAATTAGAATGTGCCCATGTTAGGCATATCTTAAAAATAAAGTTACTTCAGAATATTTAGCTGGCTAACTCATTGATCCTGCTTTGTAGGGTACACCTTCAGTCTCCACATTCCACAACTCAACAGTACATAGGCAGTCCAGCGGTGACAACACAAAACCCATTTCTCCAAATAAGACACCTTGACGTGCTCATCTTTCTCAGTAATAGGATAATCTCTCCTGCACCATTCTGAGAGACTTCTGCTGAGCGATTAGTGCTTTTTGAGATCGGTTCGTTTTCGGCTTGATTATATAAATGTGGTTTGGATGCCGTAACACAGAATAAAACAATTAAAAAGTCCCATGGTGGTAGTGACTGCTCATTACTGATTATCACTTATTATCCATTATTTATTCACATTACCTTGATAAAATATTAAAGTTCTGTAGAGCTGCTACCTATGCTGTCTGACAAAAATCACTATTTGTGACCTGATTCAGGAAACTAGGCCTTATGGTGCAAGTCACGACTTCAGTCGAGCAGTTTGGACATAAAACATATTTTATCTTTTTTTTTTTTTTTACCAAAATGCATTTATTGGCAGAAATGCCTTCTCTAACATGTTAACTTTCATGTGCCTTAATATCAAACTATCAAAATTGTTAAATTACGAGCCTAGTTGGTTTAGCCACAGAAAAAGTGAGCAACCTTCAGGCTGGTCATGATTGGCTGAGATAATGAGTGGGCTGGACATGCAAAGAGAGGAGTTTGGATTGGTCTGCCAAAGTAAATGCAACAAAGCGTAATTAAATTGTTGTAGGCAGCACAGTTAGTCACAAACGCTCTGGATAACATGAAAACAGCCGAACCAGCTCTGCTAGAGGGAGTAAAATGATCAGAGTGGGGTGTTCTCATTATGTGTCTGGAAGTAGCTAGCCAATGTTAGCCAGTTAGCTTGGGTGCTTGACTGTCATTGTGAGGTCAGAGCTTTCGGATCAACCCTACTTATTGGCCAGAGTGTCCAGTGTGCCCTCAACACGAAACGCTCTGAATTTACAAATGGACAATCTGACAGCACAGTTGCAGTCACCAATGCTCTGGATAACATAACAGCCTAACCAGCTCTGCTTGGGTGAGTAATGTTCAGTGAGCTGTTCTCTCTCAGATGTCTTAGATTTAGTGAAGAACGTTCCGATCAACACTTAAAGAGATAGCCCCACCTAAGGCTTAAGATGGTGTGAACAATGCTGAATGGGTATAGACCAGTGGTTCCCCAACTTTTTATAGTCCCGTACCCCAAGGCAGGATACACTGAGCGCAGCCCAATCCAGAAATCTGTCAGTGGCTTCTGATTAAATTACATTTTTCACAGAACCGCTTGTTGCAATCTCGATGAGGCTCTCTTATTCAGATATCAGTAAGTGGACTGGAGGCAGGGCAAAAAAGGGATAACAAATCCAGTTGTGTCATCCGTTTCGGGAAAGTACCTACGTAATTGTACAGATACCAACACACCTTGACCACCAAAGTCCATTTGATGTCACAAAGCTGTCCAGTACTTTAAAAATATCCTCTCCTGTTGTCCTGGTTTCCAGCGGTTTGCAGGAGAGGAAGTCTTCCTTAATTGACCCCCCATAAACTTAACGGACATATAACAGTCGCTCAAAAACTCCCGTGACTTATTTTTCAAATTGGCGTGTTTTGTTTCTAAATGTCTGTGCAAGAGTGAAGGTTTCATCGAGTTGTGAGATAGTACTTTTGCACATATAACACACTGTGGCTGAGGAAAGGCACTACTTCCAATATAAGTGAAGCCCAAATCAATGTAGTTCTCATCATATTCGTGCCTCTGATGGTCCAATGTCCCTGTCTGTTGTTCGGTGCTTTCCCGGTTAACGGGGCAGTAGCTCTTCGGCTGCATCAGACTCACAACTGTCAGCGTCTATGCTAGCTGGGCTAGCAACAAATGTAGAATTACTGATGCTTACATTGGATGTGCTCCTGGAAGCAGAACAACTTGTGTCATCGACAGGTGCAGTACTGCTGGTAGTAGCAGTATTACCAGTAGAATTGGTAGTAGCAGTACTACCAGTAGAGCTGGTATGCATTTCTATGGACACGGGCCTTACTTCTTCTAACCCTTTATCAATTTTGGAGCAAACTGAATGAGCAGCAGCTACGTTTGTCTACATACGGACCGTTAGTGGAATTCCCACGAGAGAGTAACGGTTAATGTGATTGGATGTTAATTATTTGACTAGGCTAACTGTATTTGACATTGTTTTGTTATTTCTCTGAACACTGGATGGTTTAATTTTATTTTTGGCAGTGAAACAAGGCTACTCAGGCGAGAGAAAAAAATACTCACCCAAATGTATAGCCCCGTTGGAAAATATAAATGTACCGTTTGGAAATGTGAATCACATTTTTATTTTGCCTTCCCGACGGAATTGCGCGTAACCCTGGGGAAATACCTGGTATAGACAAAGAAGCGCTCTCCAATAGTAGTACTAAAACATTGAATATGATTTTCTCAAAAGTGAGTTTTTTAAATTTAATTGAACCTTTACGTTACGCATATCCCAGTTTAGGTCACCTAACAGAACAAACTCTGAAGCTAGATGGGGGGCAATCAATTCACAAATGGTGTCCATGGCACAGCAAGGAGATAGCAAGGGCTAGAGAGTTAGCCTTTGGAGGACGTCGCGATGGGGTGAGTCTGTTTATTCCTCTTCATGCGGTGACATCGATAGACCGGTGTTTTTTTTTAAATGTTTTTATTTTACCTTTATTTACCTAGGCAAGTCAGTTAAGAACAAATTCTTATTTTCAATGACTGCCTAGGAACAGTGGGTTAACTGCCTGTTCAGGGGCAGAACGACAGATTTGTACCTTGTCAGCTCAGGGGTTTGAACTTGCAACCTTCCGGTTACTAGTCCAACACTCTAACCACTAGGCTACCCTGCCGCCCCATTTACAAGTTGATCAACTTGCAAAAGCAGAATTACTTTCCTGTCGTTTCTCAATATCCCCTCACGATCATGCATTCTTCTGTCTCTTCTGTAGCAGGTGTAAAAGAAACAGGCCGGACAAGTAGATGTGCAATGGATTATGGTCATTGTAGTTAATTACCACATTTTATGCACTAAACCATGTAGAATATTGGCCTATTGGAAACAACAACGCCCTGCTACATTGCACAGTTCAGGCTGGATCAATGCGTGCATTGAGCTCACAAAAATAATAATACATGTAATAAATTATTGAACCTTCATCGGCCAATTAGTTGTTTAAAAAACTAAAACTCAAGAAAATGTTGGTTAAATCGCTCAGCACTATGAGAGACAGCCTTTGTAACACAGCAAGTGTCCAGGCTCTCTGTCCAGGCTGTTGACAGAGGACCTCTCTAATGTTATTCTGGCCATTTGAACTCCATTACGCTGTCAACACTTTTCCGGTGGTGGTGGCTGCTGGGGCCTAATCACGACTGTCAAACGAGTCTACATTCTGTGAATCTTCCCCCCAAATCCCTCCTCCCTGATTCCCCAGTGCATTCTCTTCACACCCCCCAGCGGTCTGACAACCTGATTGACACACAGTATGGTGCTGCTTAACCTGCCCAAAACGCATGCCAAGACCCAGCAATTACTACCTCACTTAGCGCCAGTGTGTAACACTAATGTCACCATGGCGACAGATTGCAGCATTCACTTGGGCAGGCCTCAGTGCCCACACAGCCCACTTAAAAAAAAATCTCCATCCCGCCCCAAACTCACCCACAAAAGTATGACAAACTAAACAAACAATTAAACAAACAGGCAACAAACAAACACAGGTTAAACCTTGTGCCTCAGGCTGCAAAGGAAGGCCAAGATATTAACCCAATTCACAATGCTATATTACAAGTACAAAGCAAGAGATCCTCTAGTGGATAAAAAGTTAAACATTTTGCCATTAATAAGGATGAGTCGCATTAGGCTACTACAGGTTCTCATTCACCGTTCCCTTATTAGCCTGTCAATGTGAATTTACCACAGTCTCCTCTCCTCTGGTGACAGTGTTAGTTGAATGATTCATTGTAAAAGTCCACCAATAACACAGTGACATCAAGCATCACTCTGCCAGTGCGCTTCACATAGCCTAAGGTAAGCAGAAGACTGCTGTGGCATGGCCATGTGGTGGTTCTGGAGGTCTGGTCCCCAGAGAGAGCCGCGGTTATTTACCACTCTGATGCTCCAGGCAGGGCTGCAGCAGCCGGACGAGAGCTGCCTGGTCTTTGGGACGTTCCACGCCTCTGGCTGGTCTGGAGACCAGGAGGGGGAGCTCACACTGCTATGGGGGCTCCCATGCCATGCGCCCTAAGGTACAGGTAGGGGGGCCGGGTTGGGTGGGTGAGAGAGGGAGGGATTGGGGTGAGAAGGAGGGTGACAAAATGCAGCAACTTAAAAAACAAAGCCAGAGAAAGATGAAAACATAACAGGCAGATGCAGTGAGTTTAAAAGGCTGGTGGCTGAAGAAGCTTGTTGGGACCATTCAACACACCCAAAGTAAGAGATATGGCGCTAATAATGATGCTGTTATACATTCTGACTTGGGGCAAAAAGACAGGATATTATGATGCACATGATACTTTCTATATTGAAGCCAATCCAAGAGATCTTTCATGCATACGAGTTGAGGCATGTTGTTTCGAGCTAGACGTTCAGAGAGAGCTTGCAAAGGTGAAGCAGAATCATGTTAGTCGGCGCAGCAATCTTGAATTCAGACAAGCAACAGCACCATGCAACAGCAGCAGGACGGGGAGGAGCAAGAGACCACAGCATCCTCTTGCCATGGCAACCGCATGTCACTGCCTCACTCATATCGCTGGCTTGTTGACAAAACACCACCTGGTTGCGTCAGACTGCACGACTGATAGCGCATGGCTCTTCCGAGGCAGAAGCACAAAGACACCAAATCGGACTACACAAGATCCCACTCTATTCAAATAGCCTACATTTGATCTCCCCCAGGCCTGATCTAACAAATTAGTCTGTCTACGCACAGCGTTTATTTAAGCAATAGGATATATCTGGAGAGAAAAGCACGACGTTGCATGGCTAAACTCTCCTCAGCCTCATCCATAATATATCATAGCCATGTGTATGATTAATATCCCAGTATTATTAGGATTTGACCCAACCCGCATACTGTGTCTCTGATTAGTGGCTTGATGAAAGTGTGTTTGGGGGGGTGGGGGGGTTAACAAAGCCCTAATGAAGGTATTCTAAGGAGAATGAGAACAGGCTTGTAGCCATCATCAGAGATGGACTGCCTTCAGCACATAAAACATGTACTAGGAATACCATGGCAATTGGATACTAGTCTAGGACAAGTGACACAGCTTGAAGTTATACTGTGGGATTGCATATGGGGATATGGGGTTGTATATAAAGTAGCCTGTTGGTATTGTCTATACATGTTGGCAGTGTGCTCCTATAGGGCAGTGGGACAGTGTGTGTACACTGGTGGTGGGTGTTTGCAGAGTGGATCAGAATGAACAGGTAAAATGTAGAGGTGGGGTATGGTGTGTAAGGAATAGGCCGTACTAATATTCAATTCTCATTCTGCAGTGTGGGAAACTATTCTTCAGACTTACCATCAGTATTCTTCAGACACACCATCAGTGAATCCAAAACCAGGCCCT
Source organism: Oncorhynchus keta (assembly GCF_023373465.1). NCBI lineage: Eukaryota > Metazoa > Chordata > Actinopteri > Salmoniformes > Salmonidae > Oncorhynchus > Oncorhynchus keta. The sequence continues at coordinate 28,974,127 of NC_068435.1, read as the reverse complement.
CTCACCCCTAAAAACTTGTTCAGAGGGCCCCCCGTTGTCACGTGTTGTTGGCGTAAGTCGGAGGGTGACGTATATAAAGTGGCGAGGGGGTCAATAAACGCATCAACTTTGGGACATACTGGCAACTTTTATGATGCAATTCCAAATGTAATAATAAAATGAGCATGAAATTCTAATGAACAAATCCCCCCTATGGTTGCACAAGATATAAACCTCAGCAACAGTTAGGCTACCTCCCAAATGAAGTGGTTATTTCACCTGTTTAACCTGTCAAGACTCAAAATCAGACAAACAAACATGAGTCAGAGGATTAGTCATGCCTCTCAATTATTTTGTGTGATGTTGTGCAGACTCCAAACCTTTGGATAGCACTTCACTCTGGAGGCCGCAGTGGCTGTCTGCGGGTCTAATTAGCCCCTACGCCCTTGATCATTTTCACTCCCTCAACTTTGGGACACTTGTGCATATGGTGGCGGTGAGCACGAGCATGCAAATTGAGGGGGATGGGCTATTTGGGATTCAGCTCAAGTGAAAATTGAGGCGGGAGGGTGAGAACAGCCATGGTCTCTGCTGACGATACAGTTTGGCCAATAACCCGACATCAAACACACAGGACTCAACGGTTCTCAACTGCCACAACTGGCAAGTTCTCTGGGTTAAGTGTCCTCTGCAGCAGCAACACCCGTTTTAATCATATTCCAAACCACTGACATCATAGCCAATCCACCGCTCTGGGGCAGAGCACTCAGAAAGCTTCTCCTCCTCTCATCATTCAACACACTCAACCAAAGAATGACCAACCTAGAGGATCACACAATTATGGTTCCTCTCCAGAGATTTCAACCTTTGATTTTTTAGATTCTCTTTGAAAATAAAAGACATAAGCCTAGATAATACATAAATAATACATCATATATTACACACAAAAAAAAAGATTCTGAAATAGGTTTTGAAGCCCTGGTATACAACCCTAAGAATAACACGTCAAGATTTGGATCTAAGACAAGAGCACCCAACACCCACCAGCATTACCTGCTTCACCCTGGGTCTGCCTGGGGAGAACTTCCTCTTGGAGATGGCTGGCTTGCCCATGCCGATCTTAGGGGTGAGAAGTATGAGGGTGGTGGAGGGGACGCTGCTGCTGTGTTCCCCTGGGGCAGGGTGGGCGTGGAGGAGAGGCTCCCTAGGAGAGGGCCCCATGGTCCTAGGGGAGGAGTGGGTAGGGGAGGCAGCCATCTCTGCCAGTCTTTCCATGGATGTCTTGTAAGGCTTCTCCTCGATGGGGGGACTGTGATGGGAGAGTTTAGGCTTGTTCTCAGTCTCGGGGGTGGTGTCCATCTCTTCCAAGGCGCAGGCCCCCTCCAAAGCCCCACCAGCCAGTGCCTCAGACATAGGTTCCCCTTTCCTCTCCCTCCTAGCCTTCATTGCTGTCTCCAGACTAGAAGGACCTTCCACTTGTTCTACTCCCGAATTATCAGAAGCCGACACCTCCATGGGTTCTTCCTTGATGATTACAGAGGCGGTACTTGGTTCTTTGGTATTGGTGGGCGGGGTCATGATGTCCTCTGTGCTGTGTTTCAATGCCCTGTTTTCAGAGGAAGGTTCTGTCTTTACTGTCTTGGTCAGTCCTGTTACATCCTGTGGCTGCTCTGGCTCTCTGGACACCTGGGCTGACAGGGGTTGTTTCTCAGGCTCCTGCTTGGTCAGTCCTGTTACATCCCGTGGCTGCTCTGGCTCTCTTGACACCTGGGCTGGCAGGGGTTGTTTCTCAGGCTCCTGCTTGGTCATTCCTGTTACATCCTGTGGCTGCTCTGGCTCTCTTGACACCTGGGCTGGCAGGGGTTGTTTCTCAGGCTCCTCCTTGGTCAGTCCTGTTACATCCTGTGGCTGCTCAGGCTCTCTTGACACCTGGGCTGGCAGGGGTTGTTTCTCAGGCTCCTGCTTGGTCAGTCCTGTTACATCCTGTGGCTGCTCTGGCTCTCTTGACACCTGGGCTGACAGGGGTTGTTTCTCAGGCTCCTGCTTGGTCAGCCATGGAGACTCAGGACTCTTTGTTGAAGGAACATGGGTCTCCGCTGCTGGTTGCATTTCTAAGGAAATGAACAGAGATAGACATCACACGACCCGTCAGTAAAATATCATAATGAAAACCAACAGATGACAAAGGCTGTACCATTTGGAATTTAAACCAATATTTTCACATAAGAGAAGTTGCCTTAGATGGTGAAAGGCCTATTTTAAAAAATGATCGCTTTTATGCTGTGAGGGGATTAAAGTAGAAGTAGAGAACGAACTATAGGCTGAGTAAGAGCAGAACAAATATTCTTGATACATTGATGGACTAGCAAAGCAGGCTATGAACCTAACCTGGATGTAACTGGCCCAGGTCCTTGTTGATAGACACCTCATCAGTCCCTTGCTCCACAGCAGCTGCTCCCACTGAGATGCCTGGGAGAGAAGCAGTGAATTATAGCAGTGAGAGACCAACCTGAAACCCACCAACATCAACTGTTCATTTGTCCAGACTCAGCCTCTTACAAAATTACATATTATGTAGGTAAAGATTGGAGTCATCATTTTCATCATAGGATATGGACATAATTAAACTTTAATGGAGTGAAAATGATAGACAAAAAGGGAGAGAGAGAGAGAAACAGAGGGGGAGAGCGAGAAAGAGACTGTTGTTACTGATTGTCCTGTTAGTGACATTTTGATTTGTATTTTTTTTATGCCGTTGTTGCTAATTAATCATTTCCAAAGTACGCTTCGCAATATGTACATTGTTACATCATTTACATGCCAATAAAGCAAATTAAATTGAATGTGTGAGCGAGAGAGTGAGAGCCAGAGAGAGAAATAAAAAGTGGGCTAATACAGGCAGAAATATTAGATGCCCAGCAGGCTTATTGGCAGTGAATAAAGTCAGTTTTAACTGGGCATTATTTCAAATCCCACTCCTAGTTCCAACAGCCAAAGACGCATAGCTTTGATTTGTAACGTCAATCCTAGCTCGCAGTCTTTGATTGCGGTGGCTGTCCCTCTCACACACAGAACCGAACCACTGAGACGTGCAGATTCCCAGCCAAGTGCCCTCAAAGTAACCCAATAATCCATTACTAAGTCATGAATCTGTCACATAAAAAGCCCTAATTTCCTCATGGAAAAGACAGTCATCCATCTAGGCCAACACCAGATAGGAGGATTTTATAAACTCAATATTGGCTGAGGTTAACAGTCCTGAGCTGCAGGCTGTTAAACACCTCAGGTTTCTCAACTCCAGCTGCTGCACAAAAAAAAAGTAAACTGGAGAACAGAGCCTGTGGTGCTCACTCAAAGAAAGCAATGGTTGCTTGGAAATCCAAGCAACGTTAGAAAACAATGGACTGCGTGTAGCTACAATCAAATTTGTAATAATCATCAATGCATTCTTACACACATACTACGGTAATTCATCCCACCTACCCTCAGAATTCCTGCTGACAGCTTAATACAAACTACAAACAGTCCCTCACATTTCACAAGTTCCCACAGCATCCCCGCTCTAATGATCCCATCCCTAGCAAACACACAACATGCACCTGCTGAGCATTTCTCTACTCGTAAAGGACTTTGAGTAACCATGACAACCTGCATATCAAGGTCTGAACTCTGATGACTGTGCAGCTCACAACACAAGCATATCTGGGCCTCAACACCCAGAGTCAATTACGAGATGAGCGAGCATTTCAAGCATCCTTGTATCCTTCGTACAAACACTACAAGAGGGGTTTGTGTTATCGTTATCAAACCCTTACTGCTGATTACTGTCATCATGAACCCTTACTGCAGATTGTTATCAAATCCTTATTCCCCTTGTCTCCTTGTAGAAGGAAGCGATTGTAGACACACACAGCTCTATTTTACACAGATAAGACATCATCGTGTCAGATTTAATTGGAGTTCACACCATAGATCTGACAGTAGGCGGTATGTCTGTCATTAGATTCATGATAAGCCTGCTGCTAAGCCATGAGTGGATGAGAAGGATCTGGACAGGTATCCACAGCTCATTTTAATAACCTTAATTAACTTTACACTGGGTGGCAGGTGGGCCAGGAGGAGATTGGCTTGTAGTGCCATGATCCCACAAAGCCAATGTTTAGCTAGCCTATGCAACACCACAGCTAGCATATAGCCCAGCACCAAACATACTCATATGCATAGGCCTGAAAGGACATTTGGTAAACCTGTCTGGGAGCAGTGATTGGATACATGGCCTACATTGTGAATGACTTCCCTCATCTACTGAGGACAAGACAAGAGCATCAAACATATGCCAAAAGCTGTCAATATGACATTTGAATGGCTGACCGATCAACAGAGAGTGTAGAGTTGAAGTTTCTCGACAGGTGTGAGACAGCAGGGGCAGTGAATGGAGGAGAGGATGTAGGGGCCAGACCGTAGACAGGAGGCATGTGGCGGCTGAATTCGGAGCTAAACCAACCATCTAGTACGACCTAGTGCTATAGCCCTTGGTGTTCAGCCTCAGGCCTCTCGAGGGAGGCTCCGCTCCTCCAATCAATGGAGATGAAATGCTAGTAGATCAAGGCCCCTAGTGGTTTTTACCATCATACAGGCCTAATCACCAGCCTCTCTCCAAGCAGCCAGCAGCAGCACAATAAAACAAAAGCACTGCTGCTTAGGACAGGAGCCACACACAGACATACAGGATTCTAAAGTGATCTGCTCCTCTTTGTGTGTGTGTGTGTATATAATCGCAAGAGAGTGTGAGTGGTAAAGAGAGGGGATCAACTCAGGGGTGTTTTTAAAAGCCACATAGGCTATGGATCAGAATCTTGGACAACTCGCTGCCTGGTTATCTGTCATCAGCACCGCTCCCCTCCCTCCACAGCAGACGGTGGACATCCAGGTTAGAACCCACTGTAATATACCCTGCAGCTCATTCACCTGCTACATTAATAAGTGCACCAATGACATCTTCCCCACAGTGACTGTACGTACATATCCCAACCAAAATCCATGGATTACAGGAAACATCCACACTGAGCTAAAGGCTAGAGCTGGCACTTTCAAAGAGCGGGACACTAATCCGGACGCTTATAAGAAATTCCGACACGACCTCCGTGGAGCCATCAAACAGGTAACGCGTCAATACAGGACCAAGGGTGAATCCTATTTCGCCGGTTTTGACACTCGTCGGATGTGGCAGGGTGTGCAAACTATCATGGACTACAAAGAGAAACCTAGCCGCAAGCTGCCCAGTGACACCAGAGGAGCCAAATGCCTTCTATGCTCACTTCAAGGCAAGCAACACTGAACCATGCATGAGAGCATCAGCAGTTGAGGACGATTGTGTGATCTAGCTCTCTGTAGCCAATGTGAGTAAGACTTTTAAACAGGTCAACACTCACAAGGCCGCGGGCCAGATGGATTACCAGAATGCATACTCGGAGCATGCGTACTCAGAGCATGAGGACCAGCTGGCGGGTGTCTTTACTAACATTTTCAAACTCTCCCTGACCCAGCCTGTAATAACTTCATGTTTCAAGCAGACCACCATTGTCCCTGTACCCAAGAACTCAAAAGGTAACCTGTCTAAATGACTATTGCCCCGTAGCACTCACATCTACTATATAATGGCGCCGGAGGGGATGGCTGCCGTTTTACGGGCTCCTAACCAACTGTGCGATTTCTTGTGTTTTCGCATTGTTTGTAACTTATTTTGTACATAACGTTGCAGCTACTGTCTCTTATGACCTAAAAGAGTGTCTGGACATCAGAACAGCGATTGCTCACCTCAAACTGGACAAAGATTTTTTCTTTAACCTCTTCAGTCGACCCTCTACTTTTTCAAACATTCTGTTAAAAATCGCGCAACATTTCAGCGCCCTGCTACTCATGCCAGGAATATAGTATATGCATATGATTAGTATGTGTGGATAGAAAACACTCAGACGTTTATAAAACTGGTTAAATCACGGCTGTGACTTTAACAGAACGTGCGTTTCATTGAAAAGTGCAGGAAAATCTGATCACTGAAAGTGGAAAAATATATCCATCCGCCGCTTCAACCCATTGTTATGGGCGAAAGACATTAAATAAGGCTGAAGTTGCAGTACCTACAGCTTCCACACGATGTAAACAGTTTTGTCATTTGCCTAGGATTTGTTTCTTGGTCAAACGAACAAGAGACAGGCTTTTTCTTCACGTCTCCGACCGGATATTTTGGTTGAGAAATACACGGAAAGTATTTCAAGACGGACCCCTATAGAAAACACTTCGTCTCGTGATTAATTTGATCGCTTATTAACGTTTACTAATACCTAAAGTTGCATTACGAAAGTATTTCGAAGTGTTTTGTGAAAGTTTATCGTCGACTTTTTGAATTTAAAAAAATGACGTTACGTTATGAAATGCTATTTTTTTTTCGTTTATCACACAGTCTACATAGAACGATATCTAGGCTATATATGGACCGATTTAATCGAAAAAAAGACCCAATAGTGATTATGGGACATCTAGGAGTGCCAACAAAGAAGATGGTCAAAGGTAATGAATGTTTTATATTTTATTTGTGCGGTTTGTGTAGCGCCGACTATGCTAATTATTTTGTTTACGTCCCCCGCGGGTCTTTTGGGGTGTTACATGCTATCAGATAATAGCTTCTCATGCTTTCGCCGAAAAGCATTTTAAAAATCTGACTTGTTGCCTGGATTCACAACGAGTGTAGCTTTAATTCAATACCCTGCATGTGTATTTTAATGAACGTTTGAGTTTTAACTAATACTATTAGCATTTAGCGTAGCGCATTTGCATTTCCAGAGCTCTAGATGGGACGCCTGCGTGCCAGGTAGGAGCAAGAGGTTAATGAGTCTGATGCGAAGGATACTAGTGCTTCCCGGAGACCAGGCCCAAATCCCAGTCATTCGGGTGAAGAAAATATGGAGATACAGGCGGTGAAGGTCGGGGTGCCTTGTGAGGATTCGTATGAAAGTGAGTAAATCACCACTACCATTGGTTCTACTGAACAACGTGCAATCACTGGAAAACAAACTGGATGAAACAAACGGTCGAGACTATCCTACCAACATGGCATTAAAAATGGTAATATCTTGTGTTTCAAGGAGTTGTGGCTGAAAGATGACAGAGCTGGCTGCGTTTCCCGTGCATCGGCAGGACAGAGCAGCTACGTCTGGTAAGACGAGGGTCAGGGGGGGTGTGTCTATTTGTCAATAACAGCTGGTGCCATGTCTAATATTAAAGAAGTCTTGAGGTAATATATAAATAATATAAGGTGATTGAGGTATTTGAGGTATTTGAGGTATTGCCCAACTGAGTACCTCATAATAAGCTGTAGACCACACAATCCACCAAGAGAGTTCTCATCTATATTATTCATAGCTGTCAATTTACCACCACAAACCGAGTTACCACCACTAAGACCGCACTCAGCAAGCTGTATAAGGCTATATGTAAGAACATGCTCATCCAGAAAGGCGCACCTAGTGGCCGGGAAATTTAATGCAGGGGAACTTAAATCCATTTTACCCAATTTCTAACAGCATGTCACGTGCAACCAGAAGAAAAAAACCTCGAGACCACATTTACTTCACAGACAGAGGCCCATACAAAGCTCTCCCTCGCTATCCTTTTAGTACATCTTACCATAATTCTATCCTCCTGATTCCTGCTTACAAGCAAAAACTAAAGCAGAAAGTTCTAGTGACTCACTCAATATGGAAGTGGTCAGACGACGCAGATGTTAAGCTAAAGGACTGTTTTGCTAGCACAGACTGGAATATGTTCAGTGTTTTATCCAATGGCATTAAGGAGTACACCACCTCAGGTCACTGTCTTAATCAATGAGTGCAATAAGTTCCCCCTCAGGACACTGAAAAGATTTGGCATAATTTGGCAAAACGTTATACAGATGCACCATCGAGAGCATCCTGGCCGGTTTCATTGCCGCCTGGTATAGTAACTGCTCGGCATTAGACCTTCAGTCGCTACAGAGGGTAGTACGTATGGCCCAGTACATCACTGGGAACAAACCTCCTGCCATCCAGGACCTATATACTCGGCGGAGTCAGAGGAAGGCCCAAAAAATATCAAAGACTCCAGCCACCCAAGTCAAAGACTGCCCTTTCTGCTACCGCAAGGAAAGCGGTACCAATTAATCAAATGGCCACCTGGACTATTTACATTGACACCCCCTTTGTTTTACACTGCTGCTACTCACTGTTTATTATCTATGCATAGTCACTTTACCCCTACCTACAGTGGTAAGAACAAGTATGTGAACCCTTTGGAAATACCTGGATTTCTGCATAAATTGGTCATAAAATTTGATCTGACTTTCATCTAGATCACAACAGACAAACAGTCTGCTTAAACTAATAACAAACAATTATTTGTTTTCATGTCTTTATTGAACACACCGTGTAAACATTCACAGTGCAGGGTGAAAAAAGTATGTGAACCCTTGGATTTAATAACTGGTTGACCCTCCTTTGGCAGCAATAACCTCAACCAAACATTTGCTGTAGTTGCGGATCAAACCTGCACACCGGTCAGGAGGAATTTTGGACCATTCCTCTTTACAAAACTGTTTCAGTTCAGTAATATTATTGGGATGTCTGGTGTGAACTGCTCTCGAGGTCATGCCACAGCATCTCAATCAGGTTGACGTCAGGACTCTGAATGGGCCACTCCAGAATGCGTATTTTCTTCTGTTGAAGCCATTACTTCTGTGATTTAGGTCGTTGTCCTGTTGCATCACCCAACTTTTGTCTGTCGAGCTTCAATTGGCGGCCAGATAGCCTAAACTGTCTTGATAAACTTGGGAATGCATTTTTCCGTCAATGATAGCAAGCTGTCCAGGCCCTGAGGCAGCCCCAATCCATGATGCTCCCTCCAACATACTTTACAGTTGGGATGAGGTTGATGTCGGTGTGCTGTGCCTTTTTTTCTCCACACAGTGTTGTGTGTTCCTTCCAAACAACTCAACTGTAGTTTCAACTGTCCGAGAAATATTAATTGCCAGTAGCGCTGTGGAACATCCAGGTGCGGTTGGCAAACTTCAGACGTGCAGCAATGGTTTTTTTTGGACAGCATTGGCTTCTTCCGTGGTGTCCTACCATGAACACCATTCTTGTTTAGTGTTTTACGTATCGTAGACCCGTCAACAGAGATTTTAGCATGTTCCAGAGATTTCTGTAAGTCTTAGATGACACTCCAGGATTCTTCTTAACCTCACGACGCATTCCGCTGTGCACTTGGAGTCATCTTTGCAGGATGGCCACTCCTAGGTAGAGTAGGAACAGTGCTGAATGTTCTCCATTTATAGACAATTTGTCTTACTGAGGACTGATGAACATCAAGGCTTTTAGAGATACTTTGGTAACCCTTTCCAGCTTCATGCAAGTCAACAATTCTTTAGGTCTTCTAAGATCTCTTGTTTGAGGTATGGTTCACATCAGGCAATGCTTCTTGTGGACAGCAAACTCAAATTTTGCAAACTCAAATTTTGCGAGAGTTTTTATAGGGCAAGGCAGCTCTAACCAACATCTCAAATTTCGTCTCATTGATTGGACTCCAGGTTAGCTGACTCCTGACTCCAATTAGCTTTGGGAAATACCATTACCCTAGGGGTTCACATACTTTTCCAACCTACACTGTGAATGTTTAAATTATGTATCCCGCCTGTACAAGAGGAACACCTATGTCAGAATGCTGTTCATTGCCTACAGCTCAGCATTCAACACCATAGCGCCCTACAAGATCATCACTTAGCTCCAGACACTGAACACCTCCCTGTGCAACTGGATAAAATGCAGGATTTGGCCAGATATCGCAATTGTGATTTTCAAACCAGTGTCAGGGTAGAGAACATCACTTCTAAAATGATATCATATGAATTAATACATACTGTGCTAACTGAATACAAAACCAAATGACATTTTTTCATTGTTATAGGCTACATATGATAATAGATAGGATTATTACACCTACATATATGAACACATTTTTTTAAATAATCAAAATAGACTTTAATCGCAGCAGTAATTCATGAATTAATAACACGAGTTCCCATTTTAAAATCATGAGTTCTTAAATAACCCAAGATATTTATTCAGGCAACAATAGGATGCAGATTGAATTGAAATCTTATGATTGTGTAATTATGTATAAGTAGGCTTAATCATTATTATAATTCAAATTATAAATCAAAGTGATTTATACTTTTTTTTTTAAGGCAAAGTGCCTTTAAAACATGTAACATTTGGTGCAGCTTGTGTCCAAAACATTGGATTCTGGTCCAGTCACTCAATGCAACATGTTTCAACATCTCCCTTATTTTTGTTGTACAGTGTTGGGATGGTGAATATGTGCGAGATGGAATCTTGTATTTCCTGTCCACCTTCTTCATCGTCTTTATGAAGTAGTCTTCTCTGACTGTGTAAATAGGAAACGTGTCTTTGGCTGTGATCGTGTCTGTCATTCATAGGGCGTTACACTTCAAAACGCATCGGCAATCAATGCCTGTTTAACATAGGGTGCCGGTTGTGGCTGAGGGGCATTGCAACTGTCGATCGCTTTTTTTTTTTGTAACTATGCAATTGTCGTAAAGTAGAGGATGTTTATTCTTAAAATTATTCAATAAATAATAATGTTGCCTCGTTGTCGCTACAACAGAGGGACTTTTTGCACAACACTTGCATTTAGTTGATATCGGTAGGTCTATAGCCGCAATACTCCCATACCACTGAAGATGTGCCCTTCTTTGGCACCAAATCGACGTTCTCTTTAGAACCTGCAGCACTCGTGTATCCGACACACATACGGTAAAGCCACAGAGTTCCTAAACCTTATACTGTAAGGTCTTTGGTAGAGCCCTTTCTCTCCTGCCAGCATCTAGCGGTGTGCTCTAAGCAGGGAGCGTGTGCATGCCATGCAGAGAGAGAGCCTGCTTGTGATTGTTCAGCATCCTCTGTGCATGTAGAGCGAATTAACGAATTAGCACATCTCATTGCCTGATCACCGACAATGAGACCGACAATGAGACTACCTATAGAGAGTTGGTCAGTGAACTGGCCGTGTGGTGCCAGGACAACAACCTCTCCCTCAACATCACCAAGACAAAGGAGCTGCTCGTGGACTACAGCAAACGGAGGCCCGAGCATGCCCCCTTGTGGCAGTAATACCCCATAAAAACAATTATGCCCTTGGGCTAAATATAATAATTATAATTCCCTTCTCCTGGCTGCCAATCGCCATGCTACACAGCCACCTTTCATTCACATGGCTCTCTCAATTCTTAGCCAATCCCAGCTAACACAATTTAGCTTAACTTGCAAAGAAAATACAAACTAGCTGTTTGCAGATGTAAGAAACAAAAATGAATATTGTAATTATAGAATGCTTGCGGATTTATACTAAGATCGTTGTCACCAACATTGTTGCATGTGGCTGCAGGTAGCCTAGTGGTTGGAGCGTTGGGCCAGTAACCGAAAGGTTGCTAGATCGAATCCCCAAGCTGACAAGGTGATCCAAGATAGCGTAGCAGTAAGACGTCCTGTCGTGTCCCTTGTATATATCGTTTTTTTTCTCCGTTTTATTATTATTATATTATTCTTCGCATATCTTTTAAAACATTTTACTAAACCTCAGCTTCTAAATACTCTCCTGCAACCCGCCTCACCCAATGTAGCTATTTTTCCTAAAGTATTTATATTTACTTCAGACCCAGAACCCCTCAACTGAAGCTAGCCAGCTAACTACCAGCTATGCTAGCGGTCTTCAGCTAACCGGTCATCGGCTAACCTTTAGCTCGGAAAGCTCTCGCCAGTGCAAACAACGCGACTCTAACCAGAGCATAACGGACCTATTTATTTTTTTATCCCCGGATTCCCACCGCAAACGGAAAATTTTTCAGCTGGATCTTCACAACTAGCTATCTAGCTAAACCGCAACCCCGGATGATTACTCCTGGCTAGCGTTTCCACACACTTAGCTTGAAGCTAGCCCGGCCAGAGACCCTGTGCTACCACCGTAGCATACGGGGCGGCAGAGTAGCCTAGTGGTTAGAGCGTTGGACTAGTAACCGAAAGGTTGCCAGTTCGAATCCCCAAGCTGACAAGGTACAAATCTGTCGTTCTGCCCCTGAACAGGCAGTTAACCCACTGTTCCTAGGCCGTCATTGAAAATAAGAATTTGTTCTTAACTGACTTGCCTAGTAAAATAAAGGTAAAATAAAATTAAAAATTAAAAAACAATACCCGGACCCACGACCGGTCTATCGATGTCACCGCATGAAGAGGAATAAACAGACTCACCCCATCGCGACGTCCTCCAAAGGCTAACTCTCTAGCCCTTGCTATCTCCTTGCTGTGCCCTGGACACCATTTGTGAATTGATTGCCCCCCATCTAGCTTCAGAGTTTGTTCTGTTAGGTGACCTAAACTGGGATATGCGTAACACCCCGGCAGTCCTACAATCTAAGCTAGATGCCCTCAATCTCACACAAATCATCAAGGAACCCACCAGGTACAACCCTAAATCTGTAAACAAGGGCACCCTCATAGACGGCATCCTGACCAACTGGCCCTCCAAATACACCTCCGTTGTATTCAACCAGGATCTCAGCGATCACTGCCTCATTGCCTGTATCCGCTACGGAGCCGCAGTCAAACGACCACCCCTCATCACTGTCAAACGCTCCCTAAAACACTTCTGTGAGCAGGCCTTTCTAATCGACCTGGCCCGGGTATCCTGGAAGGATAAATAACCTCCTCCCGTCAGTTGAGGATGCCATTCTTTAAAAGTAACTTCCTCACCATTTTAGATAAGCATGCTCCGTTCAAAAAATGCAGAACTAAGAACAGATATAGCCCTTGGTTCACTCCAGACCTGACTGCCCTCGACCAGCACAAAAACATCCTGTGACTGACTGCAATAGCATCAAATAGCCCCCGCGATGTGCAAATGGTCAGGGAAGTCAGGAACCAATACACGCAGTCAGTCAGGAAAACGAAGGCCAGCTTCTTCAGGCACCTCAGCCACGCTCAAGGTACTAAACGCTCAAGGTACTGGCAGTCTATGGGGGTGCCACAGGGTTCAATTCTCGGGCCGACTCTTTTCTCTGTATATATCAACGATGTTGCTCTTGCTGCGGGCGATTCCCTGATCCACCTCTACGCAGACGACACCATTCTATATACTTCCGGCCCGTCCTTGGACACTATGCTATCTAACCTCCAAACGAGCTTCAATGCCATACAACACTCCTTCCGTGGCCTCCAGCTGCTCTTAAACGCTAGCAAAACCAAATGCATGCTTGTCAACCGATCGCTGCCGGCACCCGCATGCCCGACTAGCATCACCACCCTGGATGGTTCCGACCTTGAATATGTGGACACCTATAAGTACCTAGGTGTCTGGCTAGACTGTAAACTCTCCTTCCAGACTCATAGCAAACATCTCCAATCGAAAATCAAATCAAGAGTCGGCTTTCTATTCCGCAACAAAGCCTCCTTCACTCACGCCGCTAAGCTTACCCTAGTAAAACGGACTATCCTACCGATCCTCGACTTCGGCGATGTCATCTACAAAATTGCTTCCAACACTCTACTCAGCAAACTGGATGCAGTTTATCACAGTGCCATCCGTTTTGTCACTAAAGCACCTTATACCACCCACCACTGCGACTTGTATGCTCTAGTCGGCTGGCCCTCGCTACATATTAGTCGCCAGACCCAGGCTCCAGGTCATCTACAAGTCCATGCTAGGTAAAGCTCCGCCTTATCTCAGTTCACTGGTCACGATGGCAACACCCATCCGTAGCACGCGCTCGAGCAGGTGTATCTCACTGATCATCCCTAAAGCCAACACCTCATTTGGCCGCCTTTCGTTCCAGTACTCTGCTGCCTGTGACTGGAACGAATTGTAAAAAAAAATAAAATAAAAAAAAAAATAAAAAAATAAAAAAATAAAATAAAAAAAAAATCGCTGAAGTTGGAGACTTTTACCTCCCTCACCAACTTCAAACATCTGCTATCTGAGCAGCTAACCGATCGCTGCAGCTGTACATAGTCTATTGGTAAATAGCCACCCATTTTCACCTCTCTCATCCCCATACTGTTTTTATTTATGTACTTTTCTGCTCTTTTGCACACCAATATCTCTACCTGTACATGACCATCTGATCATTTATCACTCGTGTTAATCTGCAAAATTGTAATTATTCGCCTACCTCCTCATGCCTTTTGCACACAATGTATATAGACTCCCCTTTTATTCTACTGTGTTACTGACTTGTTAATTGTTTACTCCATGTGTAACTCTGTTGTCTGTTCACACTGCTATGCTTTATCTTGGCCAGGTCGCAGTTGCAAATGAGAACTTGTTCTCAACTAGCCTACCTGGTTAAATAAATAAAAATGAAAAAAACTGTTCTACCCCTGAACAAGGCAGTTAACCCACTATTCCCCGGTAAGCCGTCATTGTAAATACAAATTTATTCTTAACTGACTTGCCTAGTTAAATAAAAGTTTAAATAAAAAAATAACTGTGCTGTATTGACCATGCAGACTGAACAAAAGTATCTCATGGTCAAGCAACAACAAATGCGCTCCTTGAGTGACATGCGGTTGGACTAGGTCTGTGTGGAAAGCGGCATGGAGAGAGCGAGTGGAGAGGGATGACTCAAGTAGTGGAGTAAACTATAAAAACAGACGTTACACACAGCGTATCACATTTAACAAACCAAACATTACCTTCTATAACAGTATTTGAAAGTAAAAACCCAAACCTGTCCATGCATCAGTATAGTACAATATAGTAAAATACGGTATACCGTCCGGCCCTAGTACTGAGTACGACCCAGTCAATTACTGGGGCCAAGCTCCCTGATGCCTAGGACCTCTATACCAGGTGGTGTCAGCCCTAAAAATTGTCAAAGACTCCAGCTACCCAAGTCACAGTGTTCTCTCTGCTACTGTACGGCAAGTGGTCCCGATGCACCAAGTCTGGAACCAACAGAACCCTGAACAGCTTCTATCCCCAAGCCATAAGACTACTAAATAGCTTAGTTAACCAAATAGCTACCCCGACATTCTGCATTGACCCTCTTTGCACTAATCCTTTTGACTCATCACATATGATGCTGCTACCGTTTATGATCTATCCTGGTGCCTAGTCACTTTACCCCTACCTATAAGTGTTGCACGGTATACCGAAACATCTGTACTTTTCAGTATTCTAATTTTTGTCACTTAGTACTTCTTTCAAATGTGTCTCACTTCATATACATATTGAGAGGATCGAGTGTCTAGTAATTTGTCTAAATCTTCAAGGGGGCAGAAGCTAGCTAGGATACTTGTGCTTGCAGCTGACACATCGCAAGCCACTTTTGAGAAGCAAGCGAGAGAGGAAAAATGCCGACATCATGGCATCTTCAAACTAAAACATACCTCCACGCCCGCAGCTCGTCGACAAAACTGTCTGAAGAAGCTTCCTATGGTAATAGGTGTTAAAGCAGTGCAGTGGCAGGGAGGTTTTATTTCCAAAACGACATAAAAACTACTTTAACCATTGTAACGTTGTCGTTAGTCTACTAGCAACTACATTTAAATTATTTTTGAGTGACAATGACATGAACATACACTATGTTTACACAAAAGTATGTGGATATCCCGTCAAATTAGTGGATTCGGCTGTTTCAGCCACAACCCGTTGCTGACAGGTGTATAAAATTGAGCACACAGCAATGCAGTCTCCATAGACAAACATTGGAAGTAGAATGGCCTTACTGAAGAGCTCAGTGATGGGGCCTCCCGAGTGGTGCAGCAGTCCTTAGGCTGTGCTAGAGGCGTCACTACAGACCCGGGATTGATACCAGTCTGTGTCACAACCGGGAGTCCCATAAGGCGGCGCACAATTTGCCCAACGCCGTCCGGGTTAGGGGAGGGTTTGGCCTGGGGGGGGCTTTACTTGGCTCATCGCGCACCATCGACTCCTTGTGGCGGGTCAGGCGCCTGCAAGCTGACTTCTGTCATCAGTTGAATGGTGTTTCCTCTGACACATTGGTGCAGCTGGCTACCAGGTTAAGCGGGCGGGTGTTAAGGAACACGGTTTGGCGGGTCATGTTTCGGGAGGACGCATGAACCGACTTTCGCCTCTCCCGAGCCCATTGGGGAGTTGCAGCAATGAGACAAGATCATAATTAGGCTGGACATATGACATTTTTAACAATGCTTTTTCCCCCCCATTAAAATTCCCAGTTTATTGTTCTACGTCACAATGCCTGCTTTGCTATTGTTGGCAATGAGAACTGCCCACGTTGTTTGTAGTTAAAATGTAAACAACAAAAAATGGAACTCATGGAACTCTTGAGGTAGTTCCATTATTTACTATAGGGAAATACAGGTATATCTGTCTATTTTGCCAAATAACTCGCAATGTATATATTCCGATTTTTTTCAAAGCGGACACCATTTTAATCAGGATAATCTCCTCTTTCTAATTACATAAGGTTGGGCAGTGTACTCAGCTGTCATCGATCGCTAGACCAGAAATAGTCAAAAGTTGCCATTTTCCCTACTTCGTTATGCAGACATAAGCTCACATGGCACCATCAAAAACTGCAGATGTTTACTTTCTAAGTTATTATTTTTCAGTTTTGTCCTAAGAGCAGATTGTAGTGGTAAAATAAAAAGTTGTACATTTTTTGGTGCCATTTAGGCAAAATGGAATTCTAAGCGTCACTCCAGCCAGAGGCTCTGCGAACGTTCGATTCCATTCATTTGCTATGGGCTCGCGCTAGTGTTCCAGCTTAGCAAATGTTCTTTTGACATTTTTCAGCCTTGGGTGAATTTTGACTCGTTCTATAGTCCAGCCTATTGGACCGCAATTGGATATCACAAAATCGGGGACAAAACGGGGACAAAACTACTTATATCTACGGTATGTGAACAAGAAGCTTTGTCGCCCATGGAAACTGTAGCGAAGAAAAGCATTGCTGCTAAAGTATAATAGATGAGGAGGAATCCAGGCCAGGGTCGTGCTCAAGAGAAGACACATTCTGCAGGGAAGTGAAACAAGGGTAGTTCGACCGAACGCCTACTTCGAATTCTGAAGTCATTGTAGAATGTATTCATTTGTCAAATAACAGCAGACTTT
Source organism: Oncorhynchus keta (assembly GCF_023373465.1). Classification (NCBI taxonomy): domain Eukaryota; kingdom Metazoa; phylum Chordata; class Actinopteri; order Salmoniformes; family Salmonidae; genus Oncorhynchus; species Oncorhynchus keta. The sequence continues at coordinate 28,956,949 of NC_068435.1, read as the reverse complement.
TGTTTTCCATTGCAAAACATCTTGCTACAGTGCACCATATTGAACACCAGCCAGTGTTCTGTTCACCCAGGTTAGTCTCTAGCCCAGTCCTCAAAACAAGGACAGAGACCAACATCTCCCCAGGAGCATCAATGGTAGAATACAAAGTGCTTTTTCACTCCAAAAGAATTACAAAGACAATGCTTTCATGGCTTTAATCTTGTGATAATGTGAGCCCATCTGGTTATCGATGCCTTTAGAAACAAAGCCCCTGCTGATGAATGGCTGTCAGTCTGATGTGAGCCATGGCAAAGAGAGAGAGCAGACAGAGCGATGCTTCCCTCTGGTCTTCATCCAGGCCAGACCACCTTCATCTACACACAGGGGACTTATAACTCTCTGTGTCTGTGTGTGTCTGTGTGTGTGTCTGTGTGTATGTGTCTGTGTGTGTGTGTGTATGTGTCTGTGTGTCTGTGTGTAATTGTGTCTGTGTGTCTGTGTGTCTGTGTGTCTGTGTGTGTGTCTGTGTGTGTGTCTGTGTGTGTCTGTGTGTGTGTCTGTGTGTGTGTCTGTGTGTGTGTGTGTGTGTCTGTGTGTGTGTGTGTGTGTGTGTGTGTGTCTGTGTGTGTGTGTGTGTGTGTGTGTGTGTGTGTGTGTGTGTGTGTGTCTGTGTGTGTGTGTGTGTGTGTGTGTGTGTGTGTGTGTGTGTGTGTGTCTGTGTGTGTGTGTGTGTGTGTGTGTGTGTGTGTGTGTGTCTGTGTGTGTGTGTGTGTGTGTGTGTGTGTGTGTGTGTGTGTGTGTGTGTGTGTGTGTGTGTGTGTGTGTGTGTGTCTGTGTGTGTGTGTGTGTGTGTGTGTGTGTGTGTGTGTGTGTGTGTGTGTGTGTGTGTGTGTGTGTCTGTGTGTGTGTGTGTGTCTGTGTGTGTCTGTGTGTGTGTGTGTGTGTGTGTGTGTGTCTGTGTGTGTGTGTGTGTGTGTGTGTGTGTGTGTGTGTGTGTGTGTCTGTGTGTGTGTGTGTCTGTGTGTGTGTGTGTCTGTGTGTCTGTGTGTGTGTGTGTGTGTGTGTGTGTCTGTGTGTGTGTCTGTGTGTGTCTGTGTGTGTGTGTGTGTCTGTGTGTCTGTGTGTGTGTGTGTGTCTGTCTGTGTGTGTGTGTCTGTGTCTGTGTCTGTCTGTGTCTGTCTGTCTGTGTGTCTGTCTGTGTCTGTGTGTCTGTGTGTCTGTGTGTCTGTGTGTCTGTCTGTGTCTGTGTGTGTGTGTGTCTGTGTGTGTGTCTGTGTGTGTGTCTGTCTGTGTGTGTGTGTGTCTGTCTGTGTCTGTGTGTCTGTCTGTGTGTGTGTGTGTCTGTGTCTGTGTCTGTGTGTGTGTCTGTGTCTGTCTGTCTGTGTCTGTCTGTGTCTGTCTGTCTGTGTCTGTCTGTCTGTCTGTGTCTGTCTGTCTGTCTGTGTCTGTCTGTGTCTGTCTGTCTGTGTCTGTCTGTGTCTGTCTGTCTGTCTGTGTCTGTGTCTGTCTGTCTGTCTGTGTCTGTCTGTGTCTGTCTGTGTCTGTCTGTGTCTGTCTGTGTCTGTCTGTGTCTGTCTGTGTCTGTGTCTGTGTCTGTGTCTGTGTCTGTGTCTGTGTCTGTGTCTGTGTCTGTGTCTGTGTCTGTGTCTGTGTCTGTGTCTGTGTCTGTGTCTGTGTCTGTGTCTGTGTCTGTGTCTGTGTCTGTCTGTGTCTGTGTCTGTGTCTGTGTCTGTGTCTGTGTCTGTGTCTGTGTCTGTGTCTGTGTCTGGCATTCTGTACCCGAAAGCCTGCCTGGTCTGTGAGTTTGGACACTAAATAAGCCAGACTAGCGGTTTTCATGCAACCTTTCAATCCTGAGGTAATAAGCCACATGACAAACAAATCTCTAACACTCTAATGAGTCCACCTGCCAAACCGCTGGAGAGCATTAAAGGAGAATGATAGGGGGAAATAATGTTCAACCACAACACACAGTTGGCCTCTGTGTGTAGACACAAATAACCCAGTCAGACAAAAAAAAAGAGGGTCTTACCGGGCTGCTGGTCTGACGTAGCCTGCTGTGGCTGCCTCTCCTCATGGCCGTTTTCACAGACAGCGGCGGTGGCTTGGATAGGCTTTGGCTGGGGCTCTGGTTCTGTATCCGTGTGCATTGGAACTGGTTGTAATTCCGGTTCTGGATCATTATGCACTGGAGGAGGAGACCTCAGCTGCTTCAGACCAGGTTCTAGATCGGTGTGCATTAGAACCACCGGTTCGGAGTCTGTGTGGAGTAGCAGAGGAGTAGCAGTCTGTGGGCTCAGCTCTAGGCCTCCAGTGTCCTTCTCCGGCACCACCACCTCCTCTTCTACCTGTGGTGGTGCATGTTGTGGTTGTGACCCAGTAGGCCGGCAGCTTGAACATACATAGCCCTGGCTGGGCTGGATGTCTGCATGGCCTGACGACTGGCGCTCACACTCCAGGTGGAGCCATCTGGAAGCAGGAGGAGTGGAAAAATTAAGATTAAGGACATCACACATCAATGGAAAAAGAGACAATGCTAAAACAATGGAAAAATAAAATAGAATGACCAACGGGACCGTGTGTGTTAGTACCTTTTACAACTGTGGCAGGACAGCAGGTCTTTGTGGTGCTCTGGGTCCAGGATACAGGCACACAGCGGACAGCTAAGGCTGGGGTCCTGATGTTGGACACAGGTCTCACACAATAGACTGGTGTGGTGCCACTGACCGCTGGTCCTGGTGCCGCACTGGACACACACTCTGCAGTTCTGGAGGAGGGGGAGAGAGAGAGAGAGAGAGAGAGACAGAGAGACAACTGAAACTGGAGCAATGATGTTTTGTTTTTATTAATCTCCAAGAAGACATTCAGATGAGGCTTCAGTCTGAACTGAAGTGCTTGGGTGAGACGCAGCAGCTTCAAGAGTGGAGAGAGAGAGAGGGGCGAGTTAGGCTGCGCAAGAGAAAGAGCGAGAACAGAGCAAGAAGAGCGATAGAGAAGAGCAAGAGAGCGAAAGCAAAAGAAAAGCAAGAGGGGGTTGGGTGCTGTGTGGGCTGTGTTCCTTCTGTGCTGCCGAGTCAGACTGAGAGGCAAAAGCTAAGTGAGTGTGAAGATGTTCCGCCACCTGGCCGGCTCCTCACTGGCTGCTGCGGTCTGCAGTCAGATCCCCACCCACCACCACAGCTGATAGGCCACCCAGACAGGCAGTGCACACCACCTGCTCCACCAGAGGAAGGGGCCACAGGCAGGGGATGATGACGCATACGGTTTGATTTCCCCGCCGTGCGCGCACATACGCACACAGCTGCCTTATCTGAAATGATACAGGGTCTGAGGCTAAACGGCAGCCTTTAAAAGAGCAGCCTGTGTGAGTCATTTCTTAACCATGGGAAGCACAGATACAACCACGGAAAAAATGTAATATTCTCATCAGGTGATAATTTCTCAATAGGAACTGTGGGAGTTTTAAACCTCTGTTCATACGTATTGACAAATAAAAGGAACAGGCAACCCTTTTATTCCATTTCTCATTCTATACAGATTTGTTCCCCCCGTGCCATCTACAGCTTTTCATACCATACAAACTCAGCAAAAAAAAGAAACGGCCCTTTTTCAGGACCTTGTCTTTCAAAGATAATTCGTCAAAATCCAAATAACTTCTCAGATCAACATTGGAAAGGGTTTAAACACTGTTTCCCATGCTTGTTCAATGAACCATAAACAATTAATGAACATGCACCTGTGGAACGGTCGTTAAGACACTAACAGCTTACAGATGGTAGGCAACTAAGGTCACAGGTATGAAAACTTAGGACACTAAAGAGGCCTTTCTACTGACTCTGAAAAACACAAAGAAAGATTTCCAGGGTCCCTGCTAATCTGTGTGTACGTGCCTTAGGCATGCTGCAACGAGGCATGAGGACTGCAGATGTGGCCAGGGCAATAAATTCCCATGTCCACACTGAGACGCCTTAGACAGAACTACACGGAGACAGGACGGACAGCTGATCGTCTTCAAAGTGGCAGATCACGTGTAACAGTACATCGGAACATCACACCTGCGGGACAGGTACAGGATGGCAACAACTGTCCGAGTTACACCAGGAACGCACAATCCCTCTATCAGTGCTCAGACTGTCCGCAATAAACAGAGAGGCTGGACTGAGGGCTTGTAGGCCTGTTGTAAGGGGCAGGTCCTCACCACGTATCACCTGCAACAACGACGCCAATGGGCACAAACCCACCGTCGCCGGATCAGACCGGACTGGCAAAAAGTTCTCTTCACTGACGTGTTGCGGTTTTGTCTCACCAGGGGTGATGGTCGGATTCGTGTTTGTCATCGAAGGAATGAGCGTTACACTGACGCCTGTACTCCAGAGCGGGATCGATTTGAAGGGGGAGGGTCCGTCATGGTCTGCGGCGGTGTCACAGCATCATCGGACTGAGCTTGTTGTCATTGCAGGCAATCTCAACGCTGTGCGTTACAGGGAAGACATCCTCCTCCCTCATGTGGTACCCTTCCTGCAGGCTCATCCTGACATGACCCTCCAGCATGACAATGCCACCAGCCATACTGCTCGTGTGCGATTTCCTGCAAGACAGGAATGTCAGTGTTCTGCCATGGCCAGCGAAGAGCCCGGATCTCAATCCCATTGAGCACGTCTGGGAGCTGGTGGATCGGAGGGTGAGGGCTAGGGTCATTCTCCTCAGAAATATCCAGGAACTTGCAGTGCCTTGGTGGAAGAGTGGGGTAACATCTCACAGCAAGAACGGGCAAATATGGTGAGTCCATGAGGAGGAGATGCACTGCAGTACTTAATGCAGCTGGTGGCCACACCAGATACTGACTTACTTTTGATTTTGACCCCCCCTTTGTTCAGGGACACATTATTCCATTTGTTAGTCACATGTCTGTGGAACTTGTTCAGTTCATGTCTCAGTTGTTGAATCTTATGTTCATACAACTATTTACACATGTTAAGTTTCCTGAAAATAAACGCAGTTGACAGTGAGAGAACGTTTCTTTTTTTTGCTAAGTTTACCTGTAATATACAGCAGGGGACAGGGCATGTTCTGCCCCATGAACTTTTAGAGGTATTTTGAGGCGTTTCCATTACATTTTCATTTGTGGGAGAAAAAAACAAAAACGTAAATAACGAATGTGGAAATATTTCTACGGTCGTGTATTAGCAAAAAAGCAAGCATTTACTCAATTAATGTCATTGTAACAGTTTATATTTGTATTATTAATTTAAAATCACACATGTAAAAATGCACATTATTTGTGGTGTTAGCTGCCTAAATGTGATGCCTAACAATTGGACACACCAATGATCAGTATTAAAATTCGTAACATAATGAAATATAATAAATATAATTACAGGACAACTAAGTAATTTATGGAACACGGTTGATCTATTCCTCTGGTGGGCCTTCGAAAAGATCATTAGGTCCGTCAGCGTGCTGGTATTGAGCTGGATTCTCCTGTCCTTTTTACACTATTCATTAATGAAAAAAGCCCATTCCACCTTGTCTGAAGCAAAAAAAATTGAAATATATATTTAACTAGTTTAAGTGACAAATGAACTAAACTGACCATACACTGCTTGGTGACTGTTGCTCTCATATCTTTTAGACTGAGTCCATGTCACAAAAAAATCAAAAGCGATAGCCCCGCGAAAGCTCTTAGATGTCTTTTGTACCAACGTTTCGTGTCAGGCTTTGCAGAACATTACAGTGGCAGGATCTTGAATGGCCTCGACCCCCACCCAATCAATCTTCCATCCCTCGATGGTAGTGTTTTTTTTACTGTGGTTTTGACGGTTGACTTGCTCAACAGTAGAGGCTAGCGGTGGGTCATTATTATTAACATATTTTTCCACTTCTGCTGCCGCTGATGTTTGCACCGTCGTTTTTCAAATTAGAAATCACTCAATGCCAATAAAAAAAAAAGTTGAGAAAGGGGAGCAGGTCTGCTTACCGTGGACAGATTTTGACAGGAGTTAACTCCTTCACTTCGCCTCTATTATTATTGCCCGAGGTGCCCAGGCTGTGCGAGATGGGGGGGCTTGATCCCGCTACTGCAGCTGGTGTATAGTTTTAATTTGTGATAGCTTACAATACATTTAAGGGCATTTATTTGCCCTCATTATGACAATTAGGGGGCATTTAAGAAACTTTAGTGGGCATTTCTGCCCCAAGTCCTCGTTAAATTCCAACCCTGATACAGCACCTTACAGTATTGTAGTGTCTTCCACATACCTTACACCTCCATCCGTTGGTAGGGATGTCGTCTATGGCCGGTTGCAGGCAGAAGGTGTGGTAGCCTTTGTCACACATGTCACACACCAACATCTTATCGTCCTCCCCTGGGTTCCTGCACACAGGGAGAAGGACACTTGAGGGCTGTACATATATTCTTTGGCTCTATGGACTCTATACGTAGCCCCTTGTGCCCTAATCCTTGAAACTAACGACTGTTGCAAAGTCACAGCTAAAGGGTCAATGTGTTGGTCTAATCTGTATTGCAGAGCCGACCTGAATTTATCACGGACTCGGTTGCTAACAGTAACCAGGCTGTTTGAGGTACGAGACGAAAGAGCAGTGCCTGAGGGTGCGTTACCCACAAACCACAGTGGAAGCACAAACAAAAATAACAGTTTCCACCTCCATGCCTGACGGCCACCGACACACACATCTCAATACAGGGCCAGGTCAGGTGTGTGGGTGGACGGATGGGGCGGTTGGAAGGTGACTCACTTGCATGTCTGGCAGACCTTGCACTCGGGGCACTGCCAGCCGGCTCTCCTCAGCGGAGTCACAGCCATGTCCAGGCAGGCCCCATGGTAGTGCTGCCCACAGCTGGTACAGAAGAGCTGGTCAGGGAGCTCCCCAGGGCTGTCACACAGTGCACAGATAAAGTCGTCTGGAACTAAGAGTGGGAAGAGGGGGAGGGTAAGGAAATGAGAGAGGGTAAGAGGTAGGGAGGGGGGAGAGAGAGAAATGGAGAATAGAATGGGGATTGTGAGTAGCTCGTGTCTAGAGAGTTTTTCCTTGGTCCTACTTATGACAGCATTACTTCAATTATTTCAAGTTTATTATTAGAATGCTGGACTCACATCTGCTGATGGCCAGTTCTATATGATCTGGACAGAGGAGGGAGAGACTCCTGATATCCTGAAAAGTCCCTGCTGCCCCCGCACATGGGTAATGGTACAGTCGAGCACATCCTTCAGCACAGCACTTGATGGAGGCTCCAAGGCGCTTACAGTACGCACAGTGCTAGAGAAGGGGGGAAACAAGAGAGTCACTCAAATGTATTTATACTGAACAAAAATATAAAACTCAACATGCTAAATGTTGGCGCCATAGGCAAAAAAAAATAATCTAATTTACTGCACACATTTGTTTACATCCCGGTTAGTCAGCATTTCTCCTTTGCCAAGATAATCCATCCACCTGACAGGTGTGGCATATCAGGAAGCTGATTAAACAGCATGATCATTACACAGGTGCGTGTTGTGCTGGGGACAATCAAAGGCCACAAAAATAATTGCAGTTGTGTCACATAACACAATGCTACAGATGTATCAGGTTGAGGGAGCGTGCACAATTGGCATGCTGACTGCAGGAATGTCCACCAGAGCTGTTGCCAGAGAATTGAATGTTCATTTGTCAACCATAAGCCACCTCCAACGGCGCTTTAGAGAATTTGGCAGTACGTCCAACCGGCCTCACAACCGCAGACCATGTGTAACTATGCCAGGCCAGGATCTCCACATCCGGCCTCTTCCCCGGTGGGATTGTCTGAGACCAACCACCCGGACGCTGATGAAACTGTAGGTTTCCACAACCAAAGAATTTCTGCATAAACTGTTCAAAACAGTCTCAGGGAAGCTCATCTGCGTGCTCGTCGTCCTCACCAGGATCTTGATCAGAACTGCCGTTCGGCATCGTAATCAACTTCAGTGGGAAAATGCTCAGCTTTGATGGCCACTGGCACGCTGGATAAGTGTGCCCTTCACTGATGAATCCCGGTTTCAACTGTACCGGGTAAATGGCAGACAGAATGTATGGTGTCGTGTGGGTGAAACAGGAAGCTATCACATAGCCAAAAACATGGTTCCTATTTACACAGTCAGCAAAGACGGCTTCAAGATCCAAGGTTCCTATTTACAGTCAACAAAGGTGGCTTCAAGAAGATACGAGATTCCATCCATCTCGCACACATTCGCCATCCCAACACTATAACAAAAATAAGGGAGATATTGAAACATGTCGCGTTGAATGACTGGACCAGTCTTCAAATGCTTCAGACACCAATGACGCCTTGCAATCGGTAGGCTGTGTGCGTTACATGTTGAAGACACTTACTTATGATTTCAATTATAATAATGATTGAGCCTACTTATACATAATTACACAATCATAAGTTTCCTATTCCATCTGCAGCCTATTGCTGCCTGAATAAATAATTAACTTTGGTTATTTAAGAATTCATAATGGTGAAATAGGAAATGGGAAGTCATTATTAATTCATTAGTGCTGCGCTTAAAGCACACTATATTTTGATGAGCGTGTAAAACATTAGTTTGTTAATATTAGGTGTAATAATTCTAATCATATGTAGCCAATAAACATATTTTGGAAAATATTTGTTTTGTATTCAGTTAGCAGTGTGCATTCATTCATATGGTCTCATTTTAGAAGTGATGTTCTCTACCCTGACATTTGTTTGAAATTCACCATTCATAAATCGCAATCTGGCCCCCAAAAATTGCAATTAGATACTGTATTTTGTCCAAATAGTGCAGCCATAGGACTAAGCATGCACCCCTGAGGGGCCCCGGTGTTGAGGGTGAGCTTGGCGGATGTGTTGTTGCTGTCTACCCTCAATCAGGAAGTCCAGGATCCAGTTGCAAAGGGAGATGTTCAGTCCCAGGGTCCTGAGCTTAGCGATGAGCTTGGAGGGCACTATTGTGTTGAATGCTGAGCGGTAGTCAATGAACAGCATTCTCACATAGATGTTCCTCTTGTCCAGGTGGGAGTGGGCAGTGTGGAGTGCAATAGAGATTGCATCATCTGTCGATCTGTATGCAAATTGGGAGGGTCCAGGGTGTCTGGGATGGTGTTGTGAGTCATGACCAGCCTTTCAAAGAATTTCATGTGCAAAAAGTCCCTCAGAGTTGTGGCGATAACAAGAGGCAACATAACACATTTATTCAATCATTTGAAGAATAACCATCCAATTCTTTAAGATGATTGCATGGTAACATATATATATTTTTTTTTAAGCACCCGATGACAGCAGAAATGCCCCTCAGCCACAAAGCACTTCATGGCTACAGGGCGATTGTCATTTAGACAGATTATCTTGGCATTCTTGAGCACAGGGTCTATGGTGGTCTGCTTGAAACATATAGGTATAACAGACTGGGTCAGGGAGAGGTTGAAAATATTAGTGGAGACACCTGACAGCTGGTCAGCGTATGCTCGGAGTAGACGTCCTGGTAATCCGTCTGGCCCCGCGGCCTTGTGAATGTTGACCTGTTTAAAAAGGTCTTACTCACGTCGGCTACTGGGAGCGAGATCACACAGTCGTCCAGTACTCACTGGGCAGCTCGCGGCTGGCTTTCCCTGTGTAATCCATGATATTTTGCAAGCCCTGCCACATCCTGTATTGACGTTTTGACTGTTTGATGGCTCAGAGGTTGTAGCTGGATGTCTTATAAGCGTCAAGGTTAGTGTCCCACTGTGGGGACGACGTCGTCAATGCACTTATTAAATAAGCCGCTGACTGAGGTGGTAAACTCCCCAATGCCATCAGATGAATCCCGGAAACCATTCCAGTCTGTGCGAGCCGAAACAGTCCTGTAGCCTAGCATCTGCTTCATTGGACCACTTCTGTAGTGAGCTTATCACTGGTACCTCCTGTTTGAGTTTTTGCTTCTTAGCAGGAATCAGGAGGATAGAATTATGGTCAGATTTGCCAAATGGAATGCGAGGGAGAGCTTTGTATGGATTTCTATGTGTGGACTAAAAGGTGATCAAGTGTTTTGTTGCCTCTAGTTGCACAGGTGACATGCTGGTAAAAATTAGGTCAAGCAGATTTCAGTTTCCCTGCATTAAAATCACTGGCCACAAGGAATGCTCTGGATGTGCCTCCAGGACAAAGTGCTTTCACAGTAACAGATTAAAATTGATACAATATGGTAATCCAGTCCCTAACAGCATCTACAGACCAAATGAAAAACTCCTACAACAAAGGACAAATCATTTCAAAGGACGACCTCTCTAAAGTATTGTCCACAGAATGCAGCATTGCTCATGCAAGTCCGTGGTTCCCTAATCCTTTCATGCTTCCTTTAAAACGATCCATCAATGCTCTCAGTGCTTCCAGATCAAAAAGGTTCCCTTTGTCACACCATGATTTGCCCATTGATGCTAACACTTCCCTTACAGAGTGTCATATCATATGCTAATGGTACTTAAGATTCCCTCAGATGTTATTCCCCAAATACACCGAGTCATGCCTCGGCTCATTCATCTGCAATGATCTGAACAAACTGACCAGGCGAAAGCCAGCCTACTGATGAGCTTCCACCATATTGCTATCACTCTTCAAGTCTTTTCCAACCATTGCAGATGAAGGCGGATGGAGGTTTAGACACTTGAAAAGGAGCTGGTTGATTTGCTGATGGTCTAGCAGGCAAAGGGGTGCCAGACAAATGGGATGTGCCCCAAATGGATCCCTATTCCCTGTAGGCCCAAGGCAAAATTAGTGCACTATATAGGGAATAGGGTGCCATTTGGGACACAACCACCCAGTCAGGGGTCTGTGAGTTGTGTTGGTGCTAATGCTACAGTAGGCACCGAGCTAAGCCACCATGACTCTATACAGCCTTCACTGTTGAGTGGCATGACCTTTTCCATTTCACAGCTGAGAGAGAGGAGAGAGCAGTGCTGCCAGGGGCGACCTTTACCAACCGGCCTGATCCATCACCTCATCAGTCTCTCTCTCTCTCTCTCTCCTCCTCCCTCTCTATTAGTCTCTCACTGGAACACCCCTTTCCTGCTGCTGTCATTCATTACAGGCACCATGTTAACGCTCACTATGGACACACTGTTAAAGCATATTCATAAACCAGTGCAAAGTTCTACTGTATTTACCGTAGACACTGAAAACTCAAGAGACAGTTCAAATCCTATTCTCTAGAGCAGTGGTATTCAAAGTCGGGGAACACAAAATTAAGAGCACAGAGTATAAAAACTGAGAAAGAGAATTTGAAAAATACAATTTGAGTAAATTCATTTATTGGTTTCTTTTCATTTCGATAAGAGATGAAAATGCAATGAATTGAAGGTAATATGTTTATGTAAAAACCTTAAATTTACAGACTTTAAGGTTGTCATTAGATTTAGGGTGGGCTTGCAATAAATTCTTGGGGGGGAATGGGGTCCACAAAAACTCTGGCAGAAAAACAAAATTGGGTCCCCACTGAAAAAGTTTGAATACCACTGCTCTAGTGAACAATCCCATTCACTTTATAGACATGTTTCAATATCAGTGGAATGTGGGCTGCTCACCTCTGTGCTACCTGAGTCGATGGATCTGTCCACGTTGAGCAGTGATTGTCCCTCGCCCACGCACACACCCTGCGACCATAACGCACAGCGGTGATGTGCCCAGCACTGCCCCGACTCCTCAAAGAGAGACTGGGTGTCCACGTCTCCTGGGAGGCCCACATGAGCCAGCTCATCCCAGAACCTGCTTGCCTTGTCTGGGTCGGGTAACTCCCCATAGCTCTCAGCTCCACTGGAAGAGAGATGAAGAGAGATGAGCAAAGACAACTGGAGATGAGGCAGAGGTAGAAAGAGTTGATGAAGCAAAGTGAGGCAACCTGGGAGGAGAAGACCGTAAAGGATTAAGGAGAATAACTAATGCAGAGAGGAGAGGGAGAGAGCAGAAGAGGAGAAAGAGGGGGTGGGAGGGGGTCGCATTATTTGGCTGTGACACACAAGAGGCTGGCTGTTCAGTCTCATAAAATCTGCTGAAAGGGAAGCGGTTCCCAGAGTCCATGGCTTGCTCTAGTGAGCAGCAAAGCATGCGGAAAATGTGGCGAGAGGGAATTAGCATTTATAAGGACCCTAGTTGGTTTCAGTAAACAGTAAACACACAAACAGCCAAAAACAGAAAGACTGAGGTCTAAGATGATGGAGGAAGTTAGAATCATATTCCCTGTATAATGCCTTATCATTGTCATCGCTCTTCTGACAGGAGCTTATATATTGTGCAATATAGGTTTAGTATTCAATGCACCTCATGGAACAGCGCGGACTATGAAGAGGCACAATAAAAAAAAAAACACTACACACACATGGATTTTGTGTTGTAGATATGTGGTAGTAGAGCAGTGGCCTGAGGGCACACACTTAATGTGTTGTGAAATCTGTTGTGAACGTATTGTAATGTTTTTTAAATTGTATAACTGCCTTCATTTTGCTGGACCCCAGGAAGAGTAGCTGCTACCTTGGCAACAGCTAATGGGATCCATAATAAATACAAATGCCAACATCCTTTTTGTTTATATCATCCTCCTCCTCCTCCCTCTTCCACATCCTCGGTTTCTCTCCCTCTCCCCACCCGCACACTCTCTCTCCATGGACCAGTCAAGTCTAGAGACCCGATGACCAATCACACTGCTCCAACACAACAATGCTTGGCTGGCGTTAGCCCGCTGCCAGGGGAGTTGCGGTGTGTGTGCGTTAGTGCTCTGCTCATTACATTACGTCACAGGGACCCCAGGGAGATGCTCTATTGGCTCCAAAAGAGCCAAAACAAATTAGGCAGCTGTCCAAAACGTGTCCAGGGAGGTTCCTTTGTTGGCATAGCGCACAGTATGCACACACACAAATGTACAGCGTGCACGCACACACACACTGCAAACGCTCACGTGTTAGTGTTACTCGTGGCATCATAGGGCCCCTGGTGACCATAGTAGGCAGAAAAGGCTTGCTAAGGTGGAGCAGAGCGGCACCAATTTAGCCTTCAAGAGCAGAGTGCTAGCATTCATATACACACTCAGACCCTTCCTCTGAAATATACAAAGCACTTATTCCACACATCAACTCTGAGATTACAGATCTCAGCTGCCAGCTAAATCACGTCCTATAACGATGCTGCACACACACATCTTCGTTTGATACTGTTTTCGTGTTCCTTTGTTTTTATGCTCATGTGTCATGTTTCTCACTCAAAGTCTGTGCGTCTCTATTGGACAACAGCAGCAAAGCCCAGCTCTCATTTTCACCCAGCTCATTAGCCGGCTAGAGGCCATCACAGATTTCACCGTCCCTGCTCAGCCAGACCAGCTCCGCTGGCCAAACCCTTTGTCAGCCAGCTCTACTTACTTCCGTGTGTCCCTCTGTCCTGAGCTGGCCTCTCCGGCCGAGTCACTGGGCTTAGTGGTTCTGTCACCACCGCCTTGGCTGGCCTTCCTGTGGTCGCTGGAATGGCCTACTCCGCCTGTCGCACTGCGCTCGTGTCCAGGCGAGGAGTCAAATACTCGGAGATCCCCCTGACCCAGCAGACTGCGGCCGTCACAGTAACAGAAGGCACAGAGCTGCTCACTGAGAGAGAGAAAGAGAGAGAAAGAGAGAGAAAGAGAGAGAGGGTTAATTATATATGGGACATTCAGCTATGCATGCAGTACGTAAAAGTAAGAAAATGTATGAACTCACTACAGTAAGTCACTCTGGATAAGAGCATCTGCTAAACGTGTCTGCTAAATGACAAAAATGGAAATGGTCACTGGCTGGTCGTGAATTAATTATCTTTGGTATGGCCTGGTCAGGTGCAAGCAAAGCAAGTATACAGTCGTGGCCAAAATTTGAGAACGACACAAATATTAATTTCCACAAAGTTTGCTGCTTCAGTGTCTTTAGATATTTTGTCAGCTGTTACTATGGAATACTGAAGTATAATTACAAGCATTTCATAAGTGTCAAAGGCTTTTATTGACAATTACATGAAGTTGATGCAAAAAGTCAATATATGCAGTGTTGACCCTTCTATTTCAAGACCTCTGCAATCCGCCCTGGTATGCTGTCAATTAACTTCAGAACCACATTCTGACTGATGGCAGCCCATTCTTGCATAATCAATGCTTGGAGTTTGTCAGAATATGTGGAGTTTTGTTTGTCTACCCGCCTCTTGAGGATTGACCACAAGTTCTCAATGGGATTAGGATCTGGGGTGTTTCCTTGCCATGGACCTAAAATATTGATGTTTTGTTCCCCGAGCCACTTAGTTATCACATTTGCCTTATGGTAAGGTGCTCCATCATGCTGGAAAAGGCATTGTTCATCACCAAACTGTTCCTTGATGGTTGGGAGAAGTTGCTCTCGGAGGATGTGTTGGTACCATTCTTTATTCATGGCTGTGTTTAGGCAAAATTGTGAGTGAGCCCACTCCCTTAGCTGAGAAGCAACCCCACACTTGAATGGTCTCAGGATGCTTTACTGTTGGCCACCACTAACATTGAGTGGCTGCTGCCAACATACTGACTCAACTACAGCCACTTTAATAATGGAAATAGATGGAAATTGATGTAAAAAAAAATGTATCACTAGCCACTTTAAACAATACCACTTAATGTTTACATACCCTACATTACTCATCTCATATGTATATACTGTACTATATCATCTACTGCATCTTGCCATCTTTATGTAATACATGAATCACGAGCCACTTTAAACTACAGCACTATGTTTATATACCCTACATTAGTCATCATGTAAATACTGTACTCTATACCATCTACTGCATCTTGCCTCTCCGTTCTGTACCATCACTCATTCATATACAGTGGGGCTAAAAAGTATTTAGTCAGCCACCAATTGTGCAAGTTCTCCCACTTAAATAGATGAGAGAACTGCAATTTTCATCATAGGTACACTTCAACTATGACAGACAAAATGAGAAGAAAATCCAGAAAATCACATAGGATTTTTAATGAATTTATTTGCAAATTATGGTGGAAAATAAGTATTTGGTCAATAAAAGTTTCTCAATACTTTGTTATATCCCCTTTGTTGGCAATGACATAGGTCAAACGTTTTCTGTAAGTTTTTTTTCAAGATTCACACACTGTTGCTGGTATTTTGGCCCATTCCTCCATGCAGATCTCCTCCAGAACAGTGATGTTTTGGGGCTGTTGCTGGGCAACACAGACTTTCAACTCCCTCCAAAGATTTTCTATGGGGTTGAGATCTGGAGACTGGCTAGGCCACTCCAGGACCTTGAAATGCTTCTTACGAAGCCACTCCGTCTTTGCCCGGGCGGTGTGTTTGGGATCCTTGTCATGCTGAAAGACCCAGCCACGTTTAATCTTCAATGCCCTTGCTGAGGTTTTCACTCAATCTCACAATACATGGCCCCATTCATTCTTTCCTTTACACGGATCAGTCGTCCTGGTCCCTTTGCAGAAAAACAACCCCAAAGCATGATGTTTCCAACCCCATGCTTCACAGTGGGTATGGTGTTCTTTGGATGAAACTCAGCATTCTGTCCTCCAAACATGACGAGTTTAGTTTTTACCAAAAAGTTATATTTTGGTTTCATCTGACCATATAACATTTTCCCAATCTTCTTCTGGATCATCCAAATGCTCTCTAGCAAACTTCAGACGGGCCTGGACATGTACTGGCTTAAGCAGGGGGACACGTCTGGCACTGCAGGATTTGAGTCCCTGGCGGCGTAGTGTGTTACTGATGGTAGGCTTTGTTACTTTGGTCCCAGCTCTCTGCAGGTCATTCACTAGGTCCCCCCGTGCGGTTCTAGGATTTTTGCTCACCGTTCTTGTGATCATTTTGACCCCACGGGGTGAGATCTTGCATGGAGCCCCAGATCGAGGGAGATTATCAGTGATCTTGTATGTCTTCCATTTCCTAATAATTGCTCCCACAGTTGATTTCTTCAAACCAAGCTGCTTACCTATTGCAGATTCATTCTTCCCAGCCTGGTGCAGGTCTACAATTTTGTTTCTGGTGTCCTTTGACAGCTCTTTGGTCTTGTCCATAGTGGAGTTTGGAGTGTGACTGTTTTAGACTCTTTTATACTGATAACAAGTTCAAACAGGTGCCATTAATACAGGTAACGAGTGGAGGACAGAGGAGCCTCTTAAAGAAGAAGTTACAGGTCTGTGAGAGCCAGAAAACTTGCTTGTTTGTAGGTGACCAAATACTTATTTTCCACCATAATTTGCAAATGAATTCATTACAAATCCTACAATGTGATTTTATGGATTTTTTCCCCCTCATTTTGTCTGTCATAGTTGAAGTGTACCTATGATGAAAATTACAGGCCTCATCTTTTTAACTGGAAGAACTTGCACAATTGGTGGCTGACTAAAAAAAAATTTGCCCCACTGTATCTTTATGTACATATTCTTTATCCTTTACACTTGTGTGTATAAGGTAGTAGTTGAATTGTTAGGTCAGATTACTCGTTGGTTATTACTGCATTGTCGGAACTAGAAGCACAAGCATTTCGCTACACTCGCATTAACATCTGCTAACCATGTGTATATGTGACAAATACATTTGATTTGATTTTTGATTTGGTTGGCATGACACAGGACTGATGGTAGCGCTCACCTTGTCTTCTCCAGACAAACTTTTTTTCCAGATGCCCTAAACAATCGGAAAGGGGATTCATCAGAGAAAATGACTTCACCCCAATCCTCAGCAGTCCAATCCCTGTTCATTTTGCAGAATATCAGTCTGTCCCTGATGTCTTTCCTGGAGAGAAGTGGCTTCTTTGCTGCCCTTCTTGACACCAGGCCATCCTCCAAAAGTATTTGTCTCACTGTGTGTGCAGATACACTCACACCTGCCTGTTGCCATTCCTGAGCAAGCTCTTTACTGGTGGTGCCCCGATCCCACAGCTGAATCAAATGTAGGAGACGGTCCTGGCGCTTGTTGGACTTTCTTGGGCGCCCTGAAGCCTTCTTCACAACAATTGAACCACTCTCCTTGAAGTTCTTGATGATCCGATAAATGGTTGATTTAGGTGCAATCTTACTGGCAGCAATATCCTTGCCTGAAGCCCCTTTTGTGCAAAGCAATGATGACGGCACATGTTTCCTTGCAGGTAACCATGGTTGACAGAGGAAGAACAATGATTCCAAGCACCACCCTCCTTTTGAAGCTTCCAGTCTGTTATTCGAACTCAATCAGCATGACGAGAGATCTCCAGCCTTGTCCTCGTCAACACTCACACCTGTGTTAAAGAGAGATTCACTGACATGATGTCAGCTGGTCCTTTTGTGGCAGGGCTGAAATGCAGTGAAAATGTTTTTTTTGGGGGAGATTCAGTTTATTTGCATGGCAAAGAGGGACTTTGCAATTAATTGCAATTCATCTGATCACTCTTCATAGCATTCTGGAGTGTATGCAAATTGCCATCATACAAACTGAGGCAGCAGACTGAAAATGTATGCGTGTCATTCTCAAAACTTTTGGCCGCGACTGTACACACACGGCAATATATTCTTACAACAAAAATCTGTCGGAATTGAAAGTTACACATAGACCTTTGATCAACCTATACTCAATCAACTGATCAAGCCACATCCATGTATTTGAGGATCCAAAACAGAGGATCTCAAGCCATCATAGAGAGATGGGCCGAGAGGTTGGGAGTCAGTGTGTGAGGGAAAGTAAAGCGAGCCAGGCAGAGCAGACCAGCGCAGGCAGCAAACATTTATCAGGTTGGTTTCTAGAGGAGATAGGCTTGTTAATAAGATTAATACGATCCCTGGAGAGATTCTGCCTGTCTGGCCTGACTGCCCCTCCATCAGCAACATCGACAGTGCAGTCAGTCTGGGAGATTGATTACAACCTTTAACAGAGTGACACCTGGGCGGGGGGGTGCACTGTGCATGTGTGTGTTTGTGCATTAATGAGAATAGAGAAGCCCATATGCTGTACGCATGTACACTGACAGACGGACCTATACATATCTCATTAACAAATATACACAAACATATAGGCAGACCACATACAAACATATGAAGACTTGACGTAGGCCTCTGACTGACCTGCATTTGGCTCCTCGGGTAGTAGCAGGGCCAGCGGCGGAGGGTTCGGCTGCATCCCCAGTCTGAGGACTCTGGACGTGGGGAGAGTGGGGCTTCTCCTCGGTCTCCCCCGGACCCTCAGTGGTAACCACATCCACACTGTCCACCTGCTGCTGGGCTGGAGCATCTGATGGTGCAAAGACACATAGGATGGGGTTTAGAGGCAGAGAAGCATGAATATCTAGCCATAGAATCTAACCGGTACGTTTCCATAGATTTCTATCAGTCATGTATATTTGTGCCCTGAAGTGATCATCCATCTACCAAATGCCAGATCAGATGTGAATACAGACATTAAGTCTCTGACCGACACGGAGGACTGGACGGTTGTCTTCAGTTCCAGGCTATTTGCTCCAGGTCAGAAACAGAAACACCCTTTGGTAGAGGAAGGGATGATGGTGGGAATATGGAGACCATATGCTGGAGCGCTGATTGCAGTAAACCCAAGGGGAGCCCACAGGCAGGTTTCCAGTCACATACGACAATAACAACGTTGACAAAAACACCAATTACTCACGTCACTTCAGACAAACAGAACAGAGGGTTATTAGAAACCTGAATAGTGGCCATGGCCTTTTACACAGACACTTTGAAGATTGGACTATAATTGGACATCTGACAAGTAACCTCTGAGTGGTTTGTGGTTTTGGTTGCGTTTTGACATGTCTGTGGCTGGCCTGCACTTGTAGTTACATTCCATCTATTGGTGGTTTGTAATTTTGATGAGCATTTAGCTAACATGTCAATGCCACTGGCAATTAGGGGTTAAATAGATGCATTTAGTCCCAAAAGTCAAAGGTCTTCTCCAAGGTATGTTCATTGTTTAGGTTTGAAGGTCAGTAACGTATTAATAACCTATTGAGACAATTACTATGGCAACAAGCATGAAAGGAAAGGTAAAGTGGCCTAAACACATGGTGTCATGAAAGGAGAGTCAGACAGACACAGGAAGGATTGGTACTAAAGGTCATGTCACGACCTCAGTGTTGACTTTTTCTGTTCTTGAACTCAAGGGCCAAGAGTATTGTAAAGACACATTGCGAGTGAAGACCCTTCAGTTCCAACTGCCTGAAAAGAAAGCAGACAGTAATGCAGAGTCTGACTCCGTTCACCAGCACACCCCTATAGGAACCCTAGAAGCCAGTCAGTGAGATAAATAACAATAGTGATTGTGTAACTTTTTCATAAAAATTGGGAACTTCGACCAACAAAATCCATACCCATTGTTAAAGCAAGGTAAAATAACATATCCCACTCCCAAATGCATGCACACACACACACACCCTCTGAAACACCTACAAGGTCCTAGAGCTGAGAGAAGAAAATCACTCCAACTATATAGCACCGTCCAACAACAGTGCATTCGTAAAGTATTCAGACCCCTTTTCCACATTTTGTCAAGTTACAGCCTTATTTTAAAATGTATTAAATTGTTTGTTTTTCCATCAACCTACATACAATACCACATAATGTAAGAAAATGTTGAGAAATTGAGCAAATGTACATAAAAAAAAACACATTTAATATCACACTTACATAAGGATTCAGACCCTTTACTCAGTACTTTGTTGAAGCACCTTTGTCAGCGATTACAGCCTCGGGTCTTCTTGGGTTTGTCAATACAAGCTTGTCACACCTGTATTTGGAGAGTTTCTCCCATTCTTCTCTGCAGATCCTTTCAAGCTCTGTCAGGTTGGATGGAGATCCAGAGATCTGAAAAAAACGGTTGGGTTCAAGTCTGGGCTCTAGCTGGGCCACTCAAGGACATTCAGAGACGTGTCCCAAAGCCACTCCTGCGTTGTCTTGGCTGTGAGATTAGGGTTGCTGTCCTGTTGGAAGGTGAACCTTCACCACTATCTGAGGTCCAGAGCACTCTAGAGCAGGTTTTTATTAAGGATATCTGTACTTTGTTCCATTCAACTTTCCCTCGATCCTGACTAGTCTTCCCAGTCCGTGCGACTGAGAAACATCCCCACAACATGATGCTGCCACCACCATGCTTCAACGTAGGGATGGTGCCTGGTTTCCTCCAGATGTGGTGCTTGGCATTCAGGCCAGAGAGTTCAATCTTTGTTTCATCAGACCAGAGAATCTTGTTTCTCATGGTCTGAGAGTCCTTAAAGGTATCTTTTGGCGAAGTCCAAACGGGCTGTCATGTGCCTTTTACTGAAGAGTGGCTTCTGTCTGGCCACTACCATAAAGACCTGATTGGTGGAGTGCTGCAGAGATGGTTGTCCTTCTGGAAGGTTCTCCCATCTCCACAAAGGAACTCTAGAGCTCTGTCAGAGTGACCATCGGGTTCTTGGTCACCTCCCTGACCAAGGCCCTTCTCCCTTGATTGCTCAGTTTGGCCAGTCTTGGCAGTTCCATACTTCTTCCATTTAAGAATGATAGAGGCCACTGTGTTCTTGGGGACCTTCAATGCTGCAGAAATGTTTTGTTACCCTTCCCCAGACCTGTGCCTCGACACAATCCTGTCCCGGAGCTCTACAGACAATTCCTTCAACCTCATTGCTTGGTTTTTGCTCTGCCAACTATGGGACCTTATATTAACAGGTGTGTACCTTTCCAAGTCATTTCCAATCAATTGAATTTACCACAGGTGGACTCCAAGTTGAAGAAACATCTCAAGGATGATCAAAGGGTCTGAATACTTATGTAAATAAGGTAACGTCATGATGGGGTATTGTGTGTAGATTTATGACGGGATAAAAAATTTTTTTAAAGTCTGTAACGTTATAAAACGTGGAAAAGGGAAGGGGTCTCAATACTTTCCAAATGCTCTGTATATAGATAGGCCAAGTCCATGACAGCACTGAGCTGTATGGGAACTGGGAGCAGGTCACGTGATGTACACACATAGAGAAGCATCTAAAATGGGCTGGGGGAGAGTGATGGGATTTTGAAAAGCTTTTAGAGGGCATTAGCCTTGGGCTCCCTCCTGCTCTGCACCTCTCTATGCCAATCTCAGAGCAGGGAGAGAGAGAAAAGGGGGAGAGGAGAAATACAGAGAGGAGAGGGCAGAGGGAGGGAGAGTAAAGAGAGGGAGAGAATCAGATATACTCAGGAATTTTTGTGTCTCTGTGTCCAGTAAGAAGAAAGTTACAGGCAGTTTTGCGAGCCAATGATAACTAGCTTTACAACAATGACTGGAAGTCTTCAGATATCTATCTGCATGCTCTCATCCATCCCTCCCTTCACTCTCCAGGATTGGGGGAGGGAACCACTCCACTGCCCCCTGAGAACTCCTGAGACATTGTATACTTTGAGCAGCCAGGATGTGTCAGCTCTCAGCTCAGCTGGAGTTCAAAATAGGCTATATAGGTCTCACATAGGGGAGGGAGAGGAAGACTGACTCACCTGTTGCATCATGAGGGGGGCTCTCTGAGGTGGCTGCCTCCGTCCCATCCATGCTGCTGCTGTCCTCGTCCTCCTCCTCCTCCTCCTCCTCCTCCTCTTCCACCACAACCGCTCTCCCTCTTGCACGCCCCCTGAGAGAGCGAGCGAGAAAGAGAGAATGACAAGGACGCAAACTTGTGAGGGCCCAAAAAGGTGACAGAATGTTTCCACGTAAACCCGCAAAAAATATCTGTGTAAACTACAAGACAATGTCCCTATTTTCAGAATACCAAAATGTTACTAACAATGTAATACCAGGCCAAGTATCACGAATAATATCGTGATACCACAGCTGTGGTCAATGGAGCGACCTCTGACCTCACAATTTAGAGGCCCTCCTCTTGGCTGCAGAGACAGAATATTGCTGTTTTAAAGCAAATTTCCTGCAATTCTACCCATTTTGCCATGGCTTATGCCATGTTCTCATGCTATCGGAGTGACTCATGACAAAATCAATGTGGGCCCCATGCCATGCCATTTTTTGAAATTTTAGATTCTCCCCGTCTAGTTTTTATTAATTAGAGGAAACACTGTACAATGTAAAAAGCTGTACTACAGAAAATAGCTGACTTGCTCATATCCAAAGGGCGACCTGTGATTTGCCAGTTAGAATGTAGAAAATAATATAAATGCAAAAGGATCTGCATGACAATGATGTGCATTTTGATTGTACAGTAAGAGGAACACACTAGGCCTATAGGAAACCATCTTTAGCCTACTCTGCAGACAACTTTACACACAGCCTACACACTCTTCCTTACACACACACACACACACACAGCTCCCAAAAGTTAGCCACCAAAACAGAATTTGACAAACACCAGATTCAAACATCATCTTAAAATTACATTGATTAGGCATATGCATCCTACCTTTGAAGCATCTGAGTAGGCTATCTATCCCTCTGTTTTTCTTGTGTCATCCAAATGTGTGCAGAGACCAGGTGTACCATGTTACCTGGTTAGCTAGTTAACAACAAATCCCAGTAGACTGCGGTATTCCATGCATTTCTCTCTCCTGTACTTGACACAAAGGACAAAGTACTCTGCTTGTACTTCGTAGGTTGGTTCGGGTGTGTACCTCGCGCCCTTCTTTCTGCCTTGCTTCATCTCACCATCCGCCCTATTCCAGTCCTCCGACATGATGACTGGATTTACACTACCGCTCAAAAGTTTGGGGTCACTTGTTATTGAAAGAAAAGCACATTTTTGGTCCATTAAAATAAAATGTATCCAAAATACAGAGTAGACATTGTTAATGTTGTAAATTACTATTGTAGTTGGAAACGGCAGATTTTTTATGGAATATCTACATCGGCGTACAGAGGCCCGTTATCAGCAACCATCACTTCTGTGTTCCAATGGCACGTTGTGTTAGCTAATCCAAGTTGATCATTTTAAAAGGAAATTTATCATTAGAAAACCCTTTTGCAATTATGTTAGCACAGCTGAAAACTGGCTGAGAGAGGCTGGACTGAGGGCTTGTAGGCCTATTGAAAGGCAGGTCCTCACCAGACATCACCGGCAACAACGTCGCCTATGGGCACAAAACCACCGTTGCTGGACAAGAAAGGACTGGCAAAAAGTGCTCTTCACTGAGGAGTCATGGTTTTGTCTCACCAGGGGTGATAGTCGGATTCGCGTTTATCGTCGAAGGAATGAGCGTTACACCAGCACCTGTACTCCGGAGAGGGATCGATTTGGAGGTGGAGGGTCCGTCATGGTCTGCGGCGGTGTGTCACAGCATCATCGGACTGAGCTTGTCATCATTGCAGGCAATCTCAACGCTGTGCGTTACAGGGAAGACATCCTCCTCCCTCATGTGGTACCCCTCCTGCAGGCTCATCCTGACATGACCAATGCCACCAGCCAAACTGCTCATTGTGCGTGAATTCCTGCAAGACAGGAATGTCAGAGTTCTGCCATGGTCAGGGAAAAGCCCGGATCTCAATCCCATTGAGCACGTCTGGGACCTGTTGGATCAGAGGGTGAGGGATGGGGCCATTCTGCCCAGAAATGCCTGGGAACTTGCAGTGCCTTGGTGGAAGAGTGGGGTAACATCTCAAAGCAAGAACTGGCAAATCTGGTGCAGTCCATGAGGAGATGCACTGCAGTACTTAATGCAGCTGGTGGCCACATCAGAAACGGACTTACTTTTTATTTTGACACCACCCCCCTGTTCCAGAACACATTATTCCATTTCTGTTAGTCACATGTCTGTGGAACTTGTTCAGTTCATGTCTCAGTTGTTGAATCTTGTTATGTTCATACAAATAGTTACATGTTAAGTTTGCTGAAAATAAACGCAGTTGACAGCGAGAGGACGTTTCTTTTTTTGCTGAGATATATACACTGCTCAAAAAAAATAAAGGGAAAACTTAAACAACAATGTAACTCCAAGTCAATCACACTTCTGTGAAATCAAACTGTCCACTTAGGAAGCAACACTGATTGACAATAAATGTCATATGCTGTTGTGCAAATGGAATAGATAACAAGTGGAAATTATAGGCAATTAGCAAGACACCCCCAATAAAGGAGTGGTTCTGCAGGTGGTGACCACAGAACACTTCTCAGTTCCTATGCTTCCTGGCTGATGTTTTGGTCACTTTTGAATGCTGGCGGTGCTTTCACTCTAGCGGTAGCATGAGACGGAGTCTACAACCCACACAAGTGGCTCAGGTAGTGCAGCTCATCCAGGATGACACATCAATGAGAGCTGTGGCAAGAAGGTTTGCTGTGCGCAAGCTAACATTAAATGCAAGGACAGGCAAACCCTCAACCTTCAAATCAGAGCAGCGCTGTAATTAACAGTCGAGAAATTAAAATAGCTATTTTTAAAATCTGGCTACGAGCACGTATATCCTACCAACGGGACATTTAAAACTGTAATATATTATGTTTCACCGAGTCGTGGCTGAACGACATGATTAATATACAACTGGCGGGTTTTCAGCTTTTTCGGCAGGATAGAACAGCCTCTGGTAAGACAAGGGTCGGCGGCCTTCGTATATTAATAAACAACAGCTGGTGCACAAAATCTAAGGAGTTCTTGAATTTCTGCTCGCCTGAAGTAGAGTATCTCATGATAAGCTGTGGACCACACTATTTATCGACTTGCCAAAACTATAGTTTGTTAACAAGAAATTTGTGGAGTGGTTGAAAAACGATTTAATGACTCCAACCTATGTGTATGCAAACTTCCGACTTCAACTGTAATTAAGCTGTAAGGTCTACACCTATTGTATTCGGCATATGTGACAAATGCAATTTGATTTGATTGGAGAGGAGGCAGAGTGCACATTAAGCTTTCCTGAATAGGCCTAATTGGGCCTGCTTGGGGCATATGTGGCCACATTATTATAGGACAACTTGGGAAATTGATGATACGCTACAGAAAGCGCATCTCAGTATCAGAAGTAAAAATACAGCCATACTTGCCACTGACCCTTTCTAGACCTAATAAACTGTTGAGTAGACCCACAACTGAAAGGGCATTTGCGCAGTTATTCAAATAGCATTTTCACTGCAGCCCATTGTAGAATTTTGTAACAATAATGCAATTATTCATTGCATTGTGGTGTTGTAGGCTAGCCTACGTAGGATGATTGTACTGTCCCTAAACAAGATCAATAGGGGAGCTTTTTGAGCAGCGTGCCTCTGTTATTTCATGCGCAATGACACACCTGGCCTCTCCTCTGCCTATCAGCTATACTCTACAAATATTACACAATGATTGTGTGTGTGGTATGATTGCAAGTTAGCCTATTGCAGATCTGGACAAACAGTAACGGTTAGTAGGCATAGGTGTGTTGTGACGGCCAACACAGCACCGATTGAAACACTGCTCGTCTAATCAGCATCCAAACAACCAGTTTTATTTTTAAAAAGCATTATTTTGTAATGGAATTGTTTTTGGGAGCTGAGAGAAAGGTTTGCCGTTTTAAAGCTAGTATTCTGCAATTCTATGCATTTTGGCTAGTGTGATGTTATTAGTACCGCTAAATTAATTTAGAATATTCTATTATCCCTGACTGTTAATCTTTTATTTTGGTGATTGTTAGTTCTCAAAGATCTTTAAAAATATATATATAAGGACCGCGTAAAAAACTGCAACCCTAATGGGTTCTTCACACAACAGTTTCCTGTGTGTATCAAGAATTTTCCACCACCCAAAGGACATCCAGCCAACTTGACACAACTGTGGGAAGCATTGGAGTCAACATGGGCCAGTATCCCTGTGGAATACTTGACACCTTGTAGAGTCCATGCCCCAACGAATTGAGGCTGTTCTGAGGGCAAAAGGGGAGGGTGCAACTCAATATTAGAAAGGTAGTCCAAATGTTTGTTATATGCAAAGGTCAATTATAGTTTCTACATACTTCATATCTGGTTTTAGTAATTTAAGTTAACAATGAAAGCATTTTTGTTTAACACTGTTTGGACTTGGGCAACCCGAAAAGAACGCTTAGGCAGCCCGCCCAAGGATTACAACGGCAGAAGAAAAAAACATGACCGATTCTTAAAAGGGAGGCACTGAGGTCGCTGGGCAAGGAAAGGCAAAGTAGGAGGAGTGGTGCGGTAGAGTATGGGTACAAGCTGCTGGTACCGTGGTGGGCAATGAGAGAGGGCAAGAATGAGGAGCATGATTCTCCCTCCCTGCTTTCAATGAGCTTGAATGTACAAACATCAACATCAGACAGAAACCTGGTAAACATTCAATATTATAAACTGAGTGGTTTGAGAGCTGAATGCTGATTGGCTAACAGCCGTGGTATATCAGACCATATACCACGGGTATGACAAAACATTTATTTTTACTGCTCTAATTACATTGGTAACCGGTTTATAATAGAAGGCACCGAGGGTTTTTGATACATGGCCAATTTACCACGGCTAAGGGCTGTGTTCAGGCACTCCGCGTTGCGCATTGGAACAGCCCTTAGCCGTGGTATATTGGCCTGGTCATATACCACATCTCAGGGCTTATTGCTTAAATATAGATTGATAGTAGCTAGAGAGATCATCCAAACAAGAACTGTGAGGTAAATATGTAATTGAGAATGCCTAGGACTGGGATATCTTCATTCCAACTAAATTATCCCATCATAGATCAAACCAGGGAAGCATATGAGAAGCAAAGCCAAGCCCATTACTCTCAGTCCCAAATGGTATGACACATTTCGATTAGGCAATAATAATTGTAACTGCTGAACATAAGCAAGCCACATTTTAACCCAATGGGAGAATACATCACGTAAAAACAAGCCAGTGATTTATAACACAACACGACAAAACACAAACATGCGTTGATCAATCTGGATGATGAGAGTTGTAATATGGCCAGAGGTTGTGTTTCAGACAGACACAAGCTGGAAATGAACAGAAAGGCCATATTACTTCAGCAACTTAGTACAATCAGAAGGACATTGAACCAGTCAGTTTTATTGTCATTGTCCATCCCTGTATTTTTGTGAAGTGTATACGGGCCTACAGACCTGGACTAGCACGCAAAACATGTATTTGGATAATATATTCACTTAATCAGGTTAAAATCATTAGGCCTAAACAAGCTGCTGGTCAATGACGCTTGTCCAACTACCAATGGAAGGCGGACGGAAGAAAATGCAGCATTTTATGCTTCTCACAATAGATGGAATTTGGCCCTACTCAGATCACACTCGACCTCCTGTTGAGTGGCTCAAGAGACTTTACTACCCGTCTCACACCATCACTAGCCTACCCCACCCTTCACCACCCCACACCATCACTAACCTACCCCACCCTTCACCCCTCACACCATCACTAGCCTACCCCACGCTTCACCTCTCATACCATCACTAGCCTACCCCACCCTTCACCTCTCATACCATCACTAGCCTACCCCACCCTTCACCTCTCATACCATCACTAGCCTACCCCACCCTTCACCTCTCATACCATCACTAGCCTACCCCACCCTTCACCTCTAGGCTCCTCCTCCTCTGATGATGATGATGATGACACTAGTGCAGAGTTAAAGACACACAGATAGTTGCTACAGTCAAAACTCAGACCTGCAAACAAGGTGATGTACCTTTTCCTCTTTTTATTGAAATGAACAGTCTGCAGAGAAAAGTCAACAAACATCAATGGAGAGTGCATAAACAGAGCACACACACACACAAGGAGAGATTTGTCAGTGTCAGGATCCCCCAGTAGGAGTTCTATCTTAACCCAATCTGAGGGCCACGTCGAGGTGATAATTGTCATGGATACAAATTAAACAGCACCACGTACAGTGAGCCCACTAAGTGGGAAGAGCAAACAGTCTAAATGAGAGAAGCCAGCATTTTGCGGGGGTAGTGGGGAGGATGCAGGGGGAGGGGGTAATTTGATGCCACTGGAGAAAGAACACACAAGTCGGCCAGTTTGCCAAGTCAACTCCTCCCTCCAAAATGACTTCCTACTCCAGATAAGCAGCAACAAGATGGAAGACTAAATGTCACAGTTCAAGACTCTGCATTGGGCAGGAAACAGTGAAGGAAAAAAAAGCCATACCAACAGAAAGTACCAAATCAATAAATGATTAGTGAAGTAGACACTAGATAGCCCTGATTTTTATTTCTGTAATGAGGTCTCGTCATGGCAACACATATTTAAGCAAGTCCATAAGGCCCAAAATAAGCTCAGCTCTAACAGTGACGAGAGCTCCATAATGTTGTAAACAACGACCTCAAAGCCCAGGAGCATCCCAGTGATGACGGCACGGGGGTGTAGAGTAGACAGACACCAGGATAAATTAAAAAATGCAACGCTGTTCCCAGACATCTCCAGCTCCTCTCTCCCTCTGTCGTAAGGGGCTTCTCTGGTGCCCAACGTCTACAGCAGATAGATATGTCTGTTTGAGTAAAGATAGATACGTCTGACGTAAATTAATGCCTGATATCAGCCATATTCAGAAGATTGGTAGTACATACACACGAGCCATAAAGTCAACCTGTATTAAGTTGATGATGCATCTGATCTGACCTACCTTCACTGGCATGGAATATCACTCTCTCCACAATTACCAGGGCTTTCTGATTATTCACCAAGGTATTAATGATAAATACACTTTATGAGCAACGGGTACATATTATTATATTATTATTAATATCTGACATTTAGGTCTAGTACAGACAACTGTATATAGTCATAACCCTGTCTGTGACCATCCCGAACGTGCTGTGCCTATAGCGCAGTGCCCTTATGCTCTCATGTAGCCTTCGAAGTATAGTCTTTTCTTTTGACTTTTCTTGAAATGGCAAAAAACCCTAAAGGTCTGGAACATCCAACTCCCCAACTTCTCCCCATGATCCCACCACCAGGAGAGAGGAAAAAAAAGGGAAAAAAAAGAGGTTGAAAATAATGCTGTGGTAAGTAGTTCCAGCTCTCAGGGAGCCGACAAGAAAACCTGGAACAGATTTCCCTATTCTGGAATGGAGTGGTGGATGACTGGGTGATTGAACGCAGTATCCAATTAGTCAACAAAATGTCTAACTTCTAAGAGAAGCCTTCTGTGTCCTATTTAAATCAAAATAGTGCCCAGTTGATACATACTGCAAAGACAATACAGTATCACTAGCTCTAGACTACATTTGTTCATTCTCCTGATATGAACACTTCACATCTTACTCTTCTTACAAAAACAGCATGCTAGTATTGAGTCATCTGAGATGTATACAGCAAGCCTCCCCTCCCCCTCGATGAAAGGTGCTGCCTGAGACACAAGTATCGGTAATAATGCATACTTCCCTCCACCGTCCCATGGGTCTTTAGCATTATCACCGCCAAGAGTGTCCCAGAAAACTAATGCACTCTCTCTCATACAAACCCAACTGACCATAATAACACACTGATAACCTGACCAGCCGTCCGCTGCTTGATTCTGGAACAAGGGAGACCTTGGAAAGAACCAAGTGAGGACGTCAGCGCATGCTGGGAAATACAGCCCAACCATATAGCAGACATAGGCTATGTATTCCTTGGATCACCTGCATGCTATAAATAATGGGGCAAATGACATGTTGACCTACACCCATGCTTTGCCACTCCCACCAACCAACCTATCAGCTAATTCGACCTAGACCGGGAATTGTCTCGGCTGTCCTTATAGCCATGGCATAAACACATCATTTGGATGATTGATTGATAATAGATTGCTCACACACACCATCTCCATGATATCCTAATATAGTGACCCCAGATCAAATTAGTCAGAGTTAGATCAATTGTAGGCATCATATTACACAGCTCAGCTCTCTGAGCTGCATTATGTGTTGCCATGGATATAACAAATGAGGCAGGTTGGTACTGCTGCATGCAATAAAACCGTGGAAAGGGTTTGTGCTTGAGTTACCTGTATTTATAAATGTGTTTAGCCCCCTATGCATAGAGTAGCTCTGGATAACGGTCTGCAAAATGAGATCTTTGCCTGATGAACAGATTCGGATAGTATCTGTGTAATGTTTAAACACATTTTGGGGAAGGGGAATAGAACACCACAGTATGAGTCATAAAACCTAGAGGTTAAACTGGGAAATGGTTCCAATCGTCTTTCTACCATTCATTCTTCCCATAAGGGATTTTAGAAACACTGACAATAAGACTTTGATCAATATATTCGCCTGTGATTACACCCCAAAAATGAAAGCCATAGTAGAAGGTAATTAGCATATCATAAAGAACTACAAATACTATGATGATATGGGTGAGACTGCCGAATCGAGGCAAAGGTAAGAATATTTGGATTAACTATCGAATGTTAATTCAAATGTAGTAATGAATAAATTGGCTACATTTTTTTAAATTGACAATTCCGTGAACTGTCTTGTTTATTAAGTTTTAAATTGACACAATACCTGTTAGCAAAGGGGTCAGCTAGAGATGACATGCAGGAGCTTGCAGGGATTTGTAGTTTTGCATGACTTCTAATTTGGTGCTAATTACCATTTTCAAATCTGAGCAAATATAGAGACGAATATATTGATAAGTGTCAGCTTGTCCGAGACATTTACATGGTTATCAAAAAGTCACGCCAGGGTAAGCTTACACGAAACACAGCCCTTATTTTAAGTATTTCTAAAATCCCGTATGGGGAAAAAGTAATGGTGGAAAAACAATTGGAACAGTTTCCGTTTGGCCGCTAGGTTTTATGGGTATTATGACACCTCCACTGTGGGGCTCTATAGCCACTTGAATAGCTTCCAGTTCTAACACCACAAACAAAACGCAGACTAAGTTCACAGAATAATGACTTATAGTGTTTGTGATGACTCAGGTAAGTCTATGTGCACTGTAAATTACCAATAGAATTGTGAAGATATGGAGGGTAAACAACATACTTCTTCCTGGTCTTGGATGTGGGTGGCGCCTGGGGTGCAATGGTGGTGGTGGTAGCATCCTTGCGTGGCCTGCCCCTGGGGCGCTTGTCTGTCTGGGCAGGGCTTCCTGTGGACGTGGCCCCTGCACTGCCGGAGGGCAGCGAGGGTCCCTGGTCAGAGGGCTCCACAGTCTTATCCTCTGATGACATTCTTCTCGAAGGGAAGGAGAGAGAGGCATCAGTGCACAATCATGCCTGTTTGAATATGTGGTTTGGTTACTTGACGTACTTCGGAATCAGTATATGAATAAGATGTGCCGGACAAGTTATCACATTGCCTTGATCAAATGTTGAATCTATTCTACACAATTGATTATTTAGAAAAGGAGATGCAGATGCTCTTCCATTTTTAGACATAAATTAATGTACCCATTGATTCTTGAAGAACATAACTTAAATGCCTCAACTGTCGTACCCCATCAGAACCCAAAATATAACCTTATTTTACTCCAATGTTTGTAAACAAAGTACACTGAACAAAAATATAAAACGCAACATGTAGTGTTGGTCCCATGTTTCATGGGCTGAAATAAACATTTTCCATACGCACAAAAAGTATATTTCCCAAATATTGTGCACAAATTTGTGTACATTCCTGTTAGTGATCATTCATATTTTGCCAAGATAACCCATCAAACCTGACAGGTGAACCATATCAAGAAGCTGATTAAACAGCACAATCATTACAAAGAAGCATGTTGTGGTGGGGACAATAAACAGTCACTAAAACATGCCGATAACTCAAGTTGAGGTAGCGTGCAATTGGCATGCTGACTACAGGAATGTCCACCAGAGCTGTTGCCAGAGAATTCAATGTTAATTTCTCTACCGTAAGCCACCTCCAATGTCATTTTAGAGAATTTGGCAGTACGTCCAACTGGCTTCACAACCGCAGACCACGTGTATGGCATTGTGTGCGCGAGCAGATTGCTAATGTCAACTTTGTGAACAGAGTGTCCCATGGTGGCAGTGGGATTACAATATGGGTAGGCATTAGTACGGACAACGAGCACAATTGCATTTTATTGATGGCAATTTGAATGTACAGAAATACCGTGATGAGATCCTGAGGCCCATTGCCGTGCCATTCATCAGTCGCCATCACCTCATGTTTCAGCATGATAACGCATGGCCCCATGTCGCATGCATCTGTTCATAATTCCTGGAAGCTGAAAATGTTCTTCCATGGCCTGCATAAATCACCAGACATGTCACCCATTGGGCACGTTTGGAATGCTCTGGATGCTCGAGTTCCAGTTCCCAACAACTTCGCACAGCCATTGAAGAGTGGGACAACATTCCACAATCAACATCCTGATCAACTCTATACGAAGGAGATGAGGACTGGTTCTGATCCAAACCCCTACTTTTTTATGATGCATATCTGTATTCCCAATCATGTGAAATACATGGACTGATTTCTTTATATGAACTGTAATTCAGTAAAATCTGTAAAATTGTTGCATTTATATTTTTCTTCAGTATAAATCAAAACATGGTTCAAACACATTTGTCATAGTTCTGGCACCCATAGCTCTCTTTGAATTTGAGAGTGGTTACATTTCTCCAGGCCAATCCCTCAGCTTATTACCAAAACAGGGGTGGCATATCTTTTTCCAGATATGATACTCGAGGAAATGCCTAAAACTTACCTCTGACCTTTCTACGTGTCCTTCAAAATCACTTATCAGCTGAAGCAATGTTCAACCTATTCGACAGTGTTATCAATGTAAGAGTTCACATACCTACTCTCTCCTTTCCTGAGCTACCTACCACCACACTGTGACCTCATGTCTCTGTCTGGATGATCGTTCGTCCTTCGATGCCTTGCTTGTGTTCTTGCATTCCTCTCCTATCAGCCTCCGAAGTTGCCTCTACTTACCACTGAAATAAGCCTGCTCTATTTGTTTGTTCCACAGTGGATTAATTAGTTTGCTCCACTGTGGTTCTCTGTTCAGTATCATATTGTAACAGTACGAGAGGACACACTGTAAACCAGTAGGCATATTTGTTTTATGACAAACACTGAGAACAAAAAGTCATAAGTGTATTGACTTTTCAGCTCAGCCTGACCGTCTGTTGAAGATGATGTCATCCCAATTTTTTTATGGGCTTGTCTGACACCCTGTTCTCTCAGACAGTTGAGGGACACTGCCAATGGGAGACTCTCTCTTCCGGCACACTGTCTCTTCCTGGAACTAGCCTACTACACCGGATCCATGGTTGACTAGACAGGATGCAGCTAATGCCAGAAGTGCCTTATTTGACATTATATGCATTCCTGCTAGCCATGACCAGGATCCACTGCACAGTATACTGCTGTGTCATCAGGGGGACCTTACACTGATTTTGAGATTGTAATGAACTAGCTACCTATGTGAGAGCGGAGTCTTTTCCAAAACACAGCTTGATGTTATTCTGTGACGGAGTCTACATTTGACCGCTTGTGGCATCCAATGCCGTCTTTGTGTGGGAAGTGCAGCTAAGACTAGATGTAGTCAATGGGAGAGAAAAAACATAAATGACACAGTATCAACAAATTGAGCATGGGGTTGTTCCAAATCGTGTAGGTTGCTGCAAAATATGTAGACCCTAGATGAGCCCCCCTGATTGGATGGTCTTTGGTAAGCCAATTGCCTAACGTCTATATTCCATTCTTCCCAAAGGTAATCACAGCAGCCCTTAATGTGGTCTTTGTCATACACAAGCAAGTAGGCTGATGCATTATGTGCCCTTGTCTGCCTAAAGAGCAATAGGCTTGACAGCAAGTTTGAACAAGTACAGGTTACAAACATAACAAATAGATAAAGTATGGATTCTGGAAAGAAAGATTCACTATAGCCCTACTCAGACTATGACCATAACGAGGTGGCACAAGTGGGTGGCGAAAAGCTGGGGCGTGAAGTAGATCAATGACTGGATAAAAAAGTGGAATAAAATAAAGTGTAGTGACCAATTACAGTAAACAGACTAAATATATTCACTTTAAAGTGAATCTTAATGTTTCATATTAGTTTCTACAGAGAACTATATTAGCATGGAATAACATTGGTTTCATAAGGCAGTGGGCACAGTTGGGTACCCCCAGACACACTGGGCTAGCTAGCTACCTTTGTTAAACTAGCGTACAGCACAAAGCAACTGCATGCTCAAGTCAGCCAAAACAAGCTAACCAGCTAGCCAGCCATCCTAGGTTCTTTGTAGTCTTTGTTAGGCTATTGCATGGCATTGCAAATGAGTAACAATATGATGTGCCTACTAATAGACTAGTGATATCTCACTTTGTGGGATACAGAGACATAAGATGATGATCAGGGTATTTGATTAATGATAAATGGGATGCAACTGCCTATATTGCCAGCCAAAGTATCTGAAAGACTAGTTAGCTAAAAACGGTAGGTAGCTACCATTAGCTAATTTAGTTGAGCCGTTGAACATGGGAGTTAGCGTTAGTCAACATCTACATAGTGTTGATATCCAAGGCTGCCTGATAGTTTTAACAATTAGCTAACATTAAACTTCAAAGTCAAGTCACTTTAGAAGTCATGCATGATTCCACAGCTACCTACACGGTAGCTAACGTTAGCTAACTAGCGTGTGGATAAAAGGTTTTGGCTAGCAAATCAACTAGCGAGAGCTAACTCGCTACATTTCCCAAATACAAAAGTTTGCCAACAATGTAGATAACCATCTAGTTTACTAGATCGCTATCTAGTTTAGTTAGCATTATGTTTTGTATGAGACGAACTCCAAAATAAATATACAGAGATCAAAACGAGCGTAGCTAACTGAGCTGGTCAACTTCTAGTTGTTAGCTAACAGGTTCGCTAGCTACATAACATTACAGTATACATAATCAACAGCGGTGATTAACAGCACACATTGCATTTGCATTGCCTTGCATTTAGCTACAGCTGAAGCATTTACGTGTCTAAATGTATTTTCTAGCAGAAATTCGTCTAGTTTGGCTAATTCGCTGTGTCAAAGAACGGACCAAACAAGGCGGCGGAAAAACACTAGGGCTCGAGCGGCCGCTGCAAATCCGAGAATTATGTAGCAAGCGAGTACATTAAATAGCTAGCTAAAATAACTTACCTTCAAAATTATGAATAGGTTATCTTCTTCATGTCCAAAATTGTAAGAGATATATAGTTATATCACTTTGTAGTGTATTTGTGAGGAATAATGATATCGCCAACTGTCACTCAGCTAGTTAACGTTAGATAAGTTAGCTAGCTCAGTCTTCTGTTCTGTACGAGAAGTAGCTAACTAGCTAGGTGGCCACGCCAATGTTAGCTACGAAAGCAATACCACCGCTGTTAAAAACAAAGCATGAACGCATACACCAATACTCCGATGTTTAACATCACCCATTTGAAAACAGGATGCAAAATGTAAATCCAGTAGAGATCAGCTTCATTGCAAACGCATGATGGATCACTTTCTTTTCTCCAAATGACAGCTGTCGTCGCACAAATAAAATGTTCAGCTAACTGCCACACTTAATCCTTTTACTAACTATTATTATAGGGGGAAGATGTAGCCAATATCCATAATCCAAAACAGGCACAAATTCCAAGTAGTCTTCTTCTTCAAAAAAAAAAAAAATCACAAAATCTTCACGAGAAAGCCAATGCTTTGGACAAAAATAACCGATGCAAAGGCTAGTTCCTCGAGCTAGCTCGCTGGCTCACGAGCGTTGCCAACTGGTTCTATTTTGTTCAGCCGCGGCAGAAAGACGCCTCAGCTGGCGAGCCGGAAACACTAACACAAGTGTTCCGATAAACAAAAACACTTTTTTACTCTAGCTATGTCAAAAAACACGAAATGGCGAGTTCTACCTGGTCAAAATAATTAAAGTTGTATCGTACTCTTTACGGTGGCCATGTTTAAGTGACACAAAATAATAACTCCCGACTGTAGGACTCCCAAAAATATAGGTCGAAAATATCGTTGCATAAATCGAAGCGATACACTTGGAGATGTAATGGTTTCTAATAATATTTTACTATTTTCACTTGTATTAGAAATCAAAACTGCAAACGAGGTTAAATGCAATATCCATAGGTTTATAAAACAATTTATTGAAAATACTCCCTGACCCTGCGGAAGAATATGGGCATTTAATAAATACGGTAAAGTGTATCGGTTACTTCTAAAATGTGGAACTCTGATCTCATCCTGTGGAACGGACTGCAATGGGCCTTGTGATTTAAAGGGCAATTCCGCCAATTGTCAGCCTCATATTAATCATATCATAAGTAGTTTTTTGGGGTATCTGTATTTTACTTTAATATTTATATTTTTGCCAACTTTTACTTTCACTTCAAACCAAATCAAATTGTATTAGTCACACGCACCAAATACAACAGGTTGACCTGCTTACTTACAAGCCCTTAATTAACCAACAATGCAGTTGTAAGAAAATACCCCCAAAAAAGTAAACTATAAGAACAACAAATGATTAAAGAGCAGCAGAAAATAACAATAGAGGGGGTGGTACCGAGTCAATGTGTGGGGGCACCGGTGTCGAGGTAATTGAGGTAATATGCACATGAAGGTAGAGTTATTAAAGTAACTATGCATAGAAAGCCATTTGATTAGCTGTTCATGAGTCTTATGGCTTGGACGTTGGAGCTATTTAGGAGCCTCTTGGACCTAGACTTGGCACTCCGGTACCGCTTGCCATGCGGTAGCAGAGAGAACAGTCTATGACTAGGGTGGTTGGAGTCATTGACAATTTTTTAGGGACCTTCCTCTGACACCGCCTAGTATAGAGGTCCTGGATAGCAAGAAGCTTGGCCCCAGTGATGTACTGGGCCGTTCACACTACCTTCTGTAGTACCTTGCGGTCGGAGGCTGAGCAGTTGCCATACCAGGCAGTGAGCAACCCATCAGGATGCGCTCAGTGGTGCAGTTGTAGAACCTTTTGAGGATCTGAGAACCCATGCCAAATCTTTTCAGTCTCCTGAGGGGAATAGGTTTTGTCGTGCCTTCTTCACAACTGTCTTGGTGTGCTTCGACCATGTTAGTTTGTTGGTAATTTGGACTCCAGGGAACTTGAAGCTCTCAACCTGCTCGACTACAGCCCCATCGATGAGAATGGGTGCGTGCTCGGTCCTCCTTTTCCTCTAGTCCACAATCATCTCCTTAGTCTTGATCACGTTGAGGAGAGATTGTTATCCTTGCACCTCACGGTCAGGTCTCTGACCTCCTCCCTATACGCGGTCTCATCGTTGTCGGTGATCAGGCCTACCACTGTTGTGTCATCAGCAAACTTAATGATGGTGTTGGAGTCGTTCCTGGCCATGCAGTCATGAGTTAACAGGGATGACAGGAGGGGACTGAGCACGCAACCCTGAGGGGCCCCGTGTTGAGGATCAGCGTGGCAGATGTTTTGTTACCTACCAGTACCACCTGGGGGCGGTCTGTCAGGAAGTCCAGGATCCAGTTGCAGAGGGAGGTGTTTAGTCCCAGGGCCCTTAGCTTATTGATGAGCTCTATGGGCACTATGGTGTTGATAGCATTCTCACATAGGTGTTCCTTTTGTCCAGGTGTGAAAGGGCAGTGTGGCTTGCAATAGAGATTGCATCATCTGTGGATCTGTTAGGGCGGTATATAAATTGGAGTGGGTCTAGGGCAGGGGTGTCAAACTCATTTCGCATCGTGGGCCACATACGGCCTAGGGAGATGTCAAGTGGGCCGGACCATTAAAATTATACCATACTCTGCTATAAATAACCAAAATATCATGTCTTTCCTTTGTTTTGGTGTAAAGAAGCACAAGAACATTAGGAAAATATTGAAATTTAATGAACTATCCTTTTACAAAACATTTCATGAAACACCTCATATTTCCTTAGACAAATGTGCAATTTACTTTTATCATTCACAAATATGCATTGCAACTGATCCCACTGATTGTACAAAGGCACAAAACTTTAATTGGTACTGAAAAATATAGTAATGCACTTTAAGATTAAATGAGACTTTTAAAGAAAGGAATTTTTAAACCACTTACACATACGCATATAAAATCTAAATGT
This sequence comes from Oncorhynchus keta, assembly GCF_023373465.1. Classification (NCBI taxonomy): domain Eukaryota; kingdom Metazoa; phylum Chordata; class Actinopteri; order Salmoniformes; family Salmonidae; genus Oncorhynchus; species Oncorhynchus keta. The sequence goes on along the minus strand of NC_068435.1, from coordinate 28,918,983 downwards.
AATCCCTGCGTACACCTTACAAACTAAGGAGAGTGATTTTAAATGTGTAATGAAGAAAGTGTTCGCCTGTCCTGTAAATCTGTAAACTTCATACATGAAACATACATACACATACAATACATACTGAAAATTTATGGAGTTGTATGAACAGTAGAATTCCATCACACAACTTTTGTTTTGAAGCTGCTGACTAACATTAAAGTGCACATTTTTTAAATCACCACAGTTTTTAAATCACCACAGTACTATAGTATTCCTCGTCAGGCTAATATTGGCAAAAGCTTGTCGCTTCTCGGGACATACAAGTTCAGCCGCCTTCATCATGCATCGTTTAACAAAGTCACCGTCGGAATACGGCTTCGATGCTAATGCTATTTCGCTAGCAATTAGGTAGCTGGCTTTTACCGCTGCTTCACTGACTTCTCGGCTCTGGATGAAAGTTGACTGCTGTTTCCTCAGACCCGCCAGCAATTCGTTAATCTTATCTCTTCTCAGTTGTCCTTGCAAGCCGTCATATTTTTCGCTGTGATGAGTCTCGTAGTGGCGTCGAATATTATATTCCTTCAATAACGAAACTTGTTGCAAACACACCAAGCACAAAGGTTTTCCGTGCATCTCTGTAAATAAATAGGACGTGGTCCATTTTTCTTTGAAAATTCTACACTCCTTATCTACTTTTCTCCGTTTGGATAACGACATTTTGGCTAATGAGGGTGTAGCGGAGAGGTAGAGACCAAGGTATTAACAACGTCGTAACAAGCAGCAGATGGCGCATTGATACCGTCTGCTGTTTTCAGTCTGTCTCAGTGATGCGGCTTGTCTTCTACTCTGATGGAAAGAGTGCGCCCCTTAGCGGATAATCCATGAATTGCAGCGAATTAAAAATATTAATTCCATGTCTTTTATGCATTTTTTCCACTTTCAAATTATCCTGCGGGCCTGATCGAACCTCCTTGGGGGCCGGTTCCGGCCCGCGGGCCGTATGTTTGACACCCCTGGTCTAGGGTTTCTGGGATAATGGTGTTGATGTGAGCCATGACCAGCCTTTCAAAGCATTTCATGCCTACAGACGTGAGTGCTACAGGTTGGTAGTTTAGGCAGGTTAGGTAGGTTACCTTAGTGTTCTTGGGCACAGGGAATATGTTGGACTGCTTGAAACATGTTGGTACTGCAGATTCAGACAGGTAGAGGTTGAAAATGTCAGTTAAGACATTTGCGAGTTGGTCAGAGCATGCTCAGAGTACACATCCTGGTTATCCGTCTGGCCCTGCGGACTTGTGGAGGTTGACCTGTTTAAAGGTCTTACTCACATCGTCCCGAACAGCTGATGCTCTCATGCATGTTTCAGTGTTGCTTGCCTCGAAGCGAGCATAGAAATTATTTAGCTCGTCTGTTAAGCTTTTGTCACTGGGCAGCTCTCGGCTGTGCTTCTCTTTGTAGTCTGTAGTAGTTTGCAGGACCTGCCACATCCGACGAGCGTCGGAGCCAGTTTAGTACGATTTGATCTTAGTCCTGTATTGACACTTTGCCTGTTTGATGGTTCGTCGGAGGGCATAGAGGGATTTCTTATAAGCTTCCGGGTTAGAGTCCCACACATTGAATGCGGCAGCTGTACCCTTTAGCTCGGTGGGAATGTTGCCTATAATCCATGGCTTCTGGTTGGGTTATGTACATACAGTCACTGTGGGGATGACGTCCTCGATGCACTTATTGATAAAGCCAGTGACTGATGTTGTGTACTCCTCAATGCCATCGGAAGAATCCTGGAACATATTCCAGTCTATGCTAGCAAAACAGTCCTGTAGTGTTGCTTCTGCTTCATCTGACCACTTTTTTATAGACCGAGTCACTGTTGCTTCCAGCTTTAATTTTTGCTTGTAAGCAGGAATCAGGAGGATAGAATTATGGTCAGATTTGCCAAATGGAGGACAAGGGAGAATTTTGTACACGTCTCTGTGTGTGGAGTAAAGGTGGTCTAGAATTGTTTTCCCTCTGGTTGCACATTTAACATGCTGATAGAAACTAATTTAAGTTTCCCTGCATGAAAGTCCCCAGCCACTATTAGCGCCGCCTCTGGATGAGCATTTTCCTGTTTGCTTATGGCGGTATACAGCTCATTGAGTGCAGTTTTAGTGCCAACATCGGTCTGTGATGGTATGTAGACAGCTACGAAAAATACAGATGAAAGCTCTCTAGGTAGATGGTGTGGTTTACAGCTTATCATGAGTTACTCATTGAAGAACTCTTCCTCCAGTTTGAGGTGATCAATCGCAGTACTGATGTCCAGAACAAATGTACAAAACAAGTTACGAACAACGCAAAAAAATATATATAATAGTATGGCTGGTTAAGAGCTGAGAAGACGGCAGCCCCTCCCTCCAGCACCATTACTGATACTTCACCACATTTCTAATGAAAATAATGTACCTTTTACTCCCTACATTTTCTCTGACACACTTATCAAGAGAACATCCCTGGTCATCCCTACTGCCTCTGATCTGGCAGACTCATTAAACACAAATGCTTATGTCTAAGTGTTGGAGTGTGTCCCTGGTCAGTGGCGGTTCTAGCTTGTTTAGCTCCCTGGGCGAACCCCCCCCAAGTAACAAAGACAAATAGAATCAAATTTGCATTGATTTGACACTCCAGCATCAATACATTAACCATTCCCCAACACTGTCAACCAAGAGTCAAGACTAAACCAATTCACCTTGGTGGTGTGCATACTGGTTTTATATTATTAACGATTTCGCACAAACCAGAAAAAAATGCAACTATATACTGTATTCACAGCAGTATGAATGAATTGTGGTTTATTTGGTAGTATTTCGTAGTGTGACTGATTTTATTAATTGCATTAGTACTGTACAAAGTTAGAGGAGTGCTATTTAATAGATTCTTCAGCTCCCTCTACCTTGGGCTTCCAGTGGGGAGACCTGAGGTCAACCTACCCCCGCCCCATTTAAAGCTTCGCTTTTACTTTTGATACTTAAGTATATTTGAGCAATTACATTTACTTTTGATACTTAAGTGTATTTAAACCAAATACTTTTAGACTTTTGCTCAAGTAGTGTTGAAAAGGTTGAAGGTTGAAAAGTGGTAGGCTACAGGCACTAGTAGGCTACAGGCCTGGGCTGCATACTTTTGTTTCAAACAGGGTAGGAACTGTTTCCCAGGGGACCCTAATTAGTTGATTAAATCGCCCAGGCTACACCGGTTTAGTGTTTAGATAAGATCTTATGACCTATGCAGAGTGTATTGGGTCATTGCTGCACAAGTGTATTTCTTTGAAGGCAAATGTTTTGGGACCATGCTATTTGGGGTGTTGTCAAATGTGCTCACAAGGTATATTAACTTTATCATCAATGTTTGTTTATTCAAGTTTGACAAAATCCTAATTAAATTGTGTAAAGTTATGCATTAATGCATTTTGTTTTCAGTTGGTTGCAGGTTATTCCATGTGTTTGGAGAACATCAGATGGGAGTCCAGCAGGCCTATACTATTGAATCAGACCTTCAGAACCAGTAAGATCCTATTTCAAAAAAGCAAATCATATACTTGAATAGAAAATATATATATATATATTTTTTTTTTAATATCTGCCTCAGACTGTTCCCTATAGGCCTGCTTTAATGGGCCTAGAACCTGTGGTTTGAATAGATGTTACACTAGCACTATCATACCGGAGTCAAGCATGAAAGTTATTGCTTAGTTAGTGTAATCAGGTGTTTTGATATAATACTTGGCTGAAAATCCTGCACACCCCGTGGGTTCCAAATTGGGTTCCCATGGGCAATGTCTGGTCAATAGTATTTCAATACAGGATAGGTCTAGCATTTTGTGATTAACATTTGTTTTTGTTTGTTGTATGAATCATTGGCAGTAGGCCTATAGTCTGTAGGGTCATAAGGACATGCTTTATTGACACCGATTAATTTTAGATCAGCCCAATATCCAAACCCTTAACCCACATTTTGTTCCTCCAAATATGCCTGTACCTAAACACAATTACTGGTCCATTGAATTAGGATGGATTCATTTTTTTTGTATTACTTTTTGATAACAGTTAAGTAGATAAATATTGCCACCATGTGGTCGTACAAGTATAGTCTACTCTATTAGTCTCAGTCCTATGGCCTCAGTATAGAGTATATAGATAGAAATGTGAAATCTAAAACTATAACCAGCTATCAGGATGTCAGTTTGACATGAGAGGTCTGCAGTCAGGACACAGACATAGCCTATAGAGAGATCAAAGCTAAAACAGATGATGGCTGCGTCTGATTTTAGAACATTTTAGATGTATGGTAAAAAAAAAGTAGCACATTTTATACCACATGGGCCGAATACAAATGGTGTAGACTTTACAATGAAAGGCTACTTTGAAGAATCTAAAATCAAAAATATATTTTGATTTGTTTAACACTTTTTTGGTAACTGCATCATTCCATATGTGTTATTTACTATTGTTCTACAATGTAGAAAATTCTGAAAATAAAGAAAAACTCTTGAATGAGTAGATGTGTCCAAACTTTTGACTGGTACTGTATGTTTGTGTGGGGGTTTGTGTGGGAGTGCCAAAGTGGTGTGTGTGAGTGTGTACGTACACTAGATGACTCAAAATATTTGGACAACTGCTCGTCGAACATCTCATTCCAAAATCATGGGCATTAATACGGAGTTGGTCCCCCCTTTGCTGGCATAACAGCCTCCACTCTTCTGGGACAGATTTCCACTAGATGTTGGAACATTGCCGCGGGGACTTGCTCCACAAGAGCATTAGTGAGGTTGGTCACAGATGTTGGGCAATTAAGCCCGGCTAGAAGTTGGCGTTCCAATTCACCCCAAAGGTGTTCGATGGGGCTGACGTCAGGGCTCTGTGCATGCCAGTCAAGTTCTCCTACACCGATCTCGACAAATAATTTCTGTATGGACCTCGCTTTCTGCACAGGGGTATTGTCATGCTGAAACAGGAAAGGGCCTTCCCCAAACTGTTGCCACAAATTTCAAAGCACAGAATTGTCTAGAATGTAATTGTATGCTGTAGCATTAAGATTTCCCTTCACTGGAACTAAGGGGCCTAGCCCGAGCCATGAAATACAGCCCAGACCATAATTCCTTCCCCACCAAACTTTACAGTTGGCACTATGCATTGAGGCAGGTAGCGTTCTCCTGGCATCAGCCAAACCCAGATTCATCCGCCGGACTGCCAGATGGTGAAGCGTGATTGATCACTCCAGAGAACGTGCTTCCACTGCTCCAGAGTACAATGGCGGCGAGCCTAACGCATTGCACATGGTGATCGTAAACTTGTGCGGCTGCTCGGCCATGGAAACCCATTTCATCAAGCTCCTGACAAACAGTTATTGTGCTGATGTTGCTTCCAGAGGCAGTTTAGAACTCGGTAGTGAGTATTGCAACCGAGGACAAACCATTTTTACGTGCTACATGCTTCAGCACTCAGCAGTCCTGTTCTGTGAGCTTGTGTGGCCTACCACTTCAGGGCTGAGCCGTTGTTGCTCCTGGACGTTTCCACTTCACAAAAACAGCACTTACGGTTGACCGGGGCAGCTCTAGCAAGGCAGAAATTTGATGAACTGACTTGTTGGAAAGGTGGCATCCTATGACGGTGCCAGGTTGAAAGTCACTGAGCTCTTCAGGAAGGCCATTCTACTGTCAATGTTTGTCTATGAAGATTGCATAGCTGTGTGCTCGATTGTATACACCTATCAGCAACGTGTGTGGCTGAAATAGCCAAATTCACTCATTTGAAGCGGTGTCCACATGCTTTTGTATATAGTGTATATAGCGTGTATAATCTAGTGAGTGTTTGTGTGTACGGTCAGTGCAAGATAGTCCGGGTAACCATTAATTGACTATTTATCAGTCCAGTAGCTATTTGAAAGTAGTGGTGTAAAGTACTTAAGTAGTACTTTCAAGTATTTTTACATAAGTCGTTTTTTGGCGTATCTGTACTTTACTATACTATTTATATTTTGTACAACTTTTACTTCACTACATTCCTAAAGAAAATATACTTTTTAATCTACACATTTTCCCTGACACCCAAAAGTACTCGTTACATTTTGAATACTTACAGTACAGGAACATTGTCTAATTCACACACTTATCAAGAGAACATCCCTTGTCATCCACTTCTGATCTGGGGGATTCACTAAACACATGCTTCATTTGTGTTGGAGTGTGCCCCTGACTATCTGTCTGCTTTGCCATCTGGTTTGCTTAATAGAAGGAATTTGAAATGATACTGTCACGCCCTGGCCATAGAGAGGCCTTTATTCTCTATTTTGGTTAGGCCAGAGTGTGACTAGGGTGGGCATTCTATGTTAATTTTCTATGTTTTATATTTCTTTGTTGTTTGGCCGTGTGGTTCTCAATCAGAGGCATCTGTCTATCGTTGTCTCTGATTGAGAACCATACTTAGGTAGCCTTTTCCCACTGGGTTTTTTGTGGGTAGTTGTTTTCTGTTGAGTGTTTGTATCGCCTGTCAGAACTGGTTCGGTTATTCCGTTTGTTATTTAGTGTTCAGTTTTGAATAAATAATATGAACACGTACCATGCTGCACCTTGGTCCTCACCTTCTTCCTATGAATGCCGTTACAGATACTTAAGTATATTTTAGGAATTCCATGTACTTTTCATACTTTAGTATATTTAAAACCAAATACTTTTACTCAAGTAATATTTTACTGGGTGACTTTCACTTTTACTTGAGTCATTTTCTATTAAGGTACTGTATCTTTACTTTTACTCAAGTCAGAACCTTTGTGAAACAGCACAGTTGAAAAATATAAGGCAAATAGAAATCCAATATAGATGGTGTTAGGTGATAGATGGGAGGGGTTGAGTGGGACTAATAACACGATAACTAATGTAAAATGTACTGTGTCCGTAAAATGTACATTAGGTTCAAACTTTTGTGAAACAGCACAGTTGAAAGATATATGGCAATATAAATCAAACTGGATGATCTTCAGGGGTTGAGAGTAGCGGAAGGATAGGAGTAAAGACAAACAAAAAATAACTATTGTAAAATAGATTGTGTCTGTAAAATATATACACTGCTCAAAACAATAAAGGGAACACTAAAATAACACATCCTAGATCTGAATGAATTAAATATTCTTATTAAATACGTTTTTCTTTACATAGTTGAATGTGCTGACAACACAATCACAACAAAAATTATCAATGGAAATCAAATTTATCAACCCATGGAGGTCTGGATTTGGAGTCACACTCAAAATTAAAGTGGAAAACCACACTACAGGCTGATCCAACTTTGATGTAATGTCCTTAAAACATGTCAAAATGAGGCTCAGTAGTGTGTGTGGCCTCCACGTGCCTGTATGACCTCCCTACAATGCCTGGGCATGCTCCTGATGAGGTGGCGTTGTAGGGAGGTGGACAGTCTGTGGTGCAACTTGGCGTGGCATTGGTGGATGGAGCGAGACATGATGTCCCAGATGTGCTCAATTGTATTCAGGTCTGGGAACGGGCAGGCCAGTCCATAGCATCAATGTCTTCCTCTTGCAGGAACTGCTGCCACACTCCAGCCACATGAGGTCTAGAATTGTCTTGCATTAGGAGGAACCCAGGGCCAACCGCACCAGCATATGGTCTCAAAAGGGGTCTGAGGATCTCATCTCGGTACCTAATGGCAGTCAGGCTACCTCTGGCGAGCACATGGAGGGCTGTGCGCCCCCCAAAGAAATGCCACCCCACACCATGACTGACCCACCTCCAAACTGGTCATGCTGGAGGATGTTGCAGGCAGCAGAACGTTCTCCACGGCATCTCCAGACTCTGTCACATCTGTCATGTGCTCAGTGTGAACCTGCTTTCATCTGTGAAGAGCACAGGGCGCCAGTGGCGAATTTGCCAATCTTGATGTTCTCTGGCAAATGCCAAACGTCCTGCACGGTGTTGGGCTGTAAGCAAAACCCCCACCTGTGGACGTCGGGCCCTCATACCACCCTCATGGAGTCTGTTTCTGACCGTTTGAGCAGACACATGCACATTTGTGGCCTGCTGGAGGTCATTTTGCAGGGCTCTGGCAGTGCTCCTCCTGCTCCTCCTTGCACAAAGGCGGACGTAGCGGTCCTGCTGCTGGTGTGTTGCCCTCCTATGGCCTCCTACACGTCTCCTGATGTACTGGCCTGTCTCCTGGTAGAGCCTCCATGCTCTGGACACTACGCTGACAGACACAGCAAACCTTCTTGCCACAGCTTGCATTGATGTGTCATCCTGGATGAGCTGCACTACATGAGCCACTTGTGTGGGTTGTAGACTCTGTCTCATGCTACCACTAGAGTGAAAGCACCGCCAGCATTCAAAAGTGACCAAAACATCAGCCAGGAAGCTTAGGAACTGAGAAGTGGTCACCACCTGCAGAACCACTCCTTTATTGGGGGTGTCTTGCTAATTGCCTATAATTTCCACCTGTTGTCTATTCCATTTGCACAACAGCATGTGAAATGTATTGTCAATCAGTGTTGGACAGTTTGATTTCACAGAAGTGTGATTGACTTGGAGGTACATTGTGTTGTTTATGTGTTCCCTTTATTTTTTTGAGCAGTGTATATAGTATGTATAAGCTGGAAGTAGAAGCCTAAGTGTTGTTATTCATTAGTTTACTCCAATTAGGAGAGGGTTGGTAGGGTTAGTGGAAAATACATTTGAAAAAGATGTGTATATAAAAAAAAAAGGTCCTTTGTGACTTGGACAGCAAGGAACTTGAAGCTCTCGACCCGCTCCACTACAGCCCGTTAATGTTTATGTCGATGTGCTCTCCCCTCCTATAGTCAACGATCAGCTCCTTGGTCTTACTGACGTTGAGGGAGAGGTTGTTGTCCTGGCACCACACTGCTAAATCTTTGACCTCTTCCCTGTAGGCTTTCTTGTTGCCGTCGGTGATCAAGCCTACCACCGTTGTGTCATCAGCAAACTTGGAGGGGACTATGCTGTTGAATGCGAAGCTGTAGTCTATGAACGGCATTCTCACATAAATTTCCCCTCTTGTCCAGGTTGGAGAGGGTAGTGTGAAGTGCAATTGAGATTGCGTCATCAGTGGATCCGTTGGGGTGGTTTGCGAGGTTTGCGAGTGGATCCAGGGTGTCTGAGAGGATGGTGTTGATGTGTGTCATGACCAGCCTTTCAAAGCCCTTCATAATTACAGATGTAAGTGCTACAGGGCAATAGAGATTTAGGCAGGTTTCCTTGGAGCTCTTGGGAACAGGGACAATGATGGTCAGCTTGAAACATGTTGTGATTACAGACTGGGACAAGGAGAGCTTGAAAGATAAGGGCTTTCCCGCAAGACGTGTTGTATTCCTCGAAGCGAGCATAAAAGGCAGTTAGCTGGTTTGGGAGTTTTGTGTCACTGGGCAGCTCACGGCTGTGTTTCCTTTTTTAATCCATTATAGTATGTGACAAGCCCTGCCACATACAACGAGCTTTGAAGTCGGTGTAATAGGATTTCCCCTTCCTCCTACATTGTCCTTTTGCATGTTCAATGTCTCGTTGGAGTTCCTAGCGGGCTTTCTTGCATGTGTCCATGTCCCACTCCTTATAAGTGGTAGCTCTAGCCTTTAGCCCAGCATGGATATTGCCTGTAATCCATGGTTTTTGGTTTGGATACATATAGTCACTGTGGAGATGTGCACTTATTGATGAAGCCTGTGACTCTTGTGGTAAACTCCTCAATGCTATCGGATGAATCCCGGGACATATCCCAGTCTGTACTAGCAAAGTAGGTAATGACCATATAATTAGATCTCTATGGTAATGACACTCATTTGAACAGAACTGGCAGTTGAGATCAACAGTTGTAGAGCAGCATGGTAGTAAAGTGAGAGGGACCTGCAGTGCTGGGTGTTGCTTTTTACAGCCCTATGGTCAGAATACATTTTCTCAGCTAAACACCACTATAGTCCTAATGACCTTTTATACAGTGCTCATATGTTCCTCTTTACATACAACACACTGCATAATATACTCCTGCTTGTATGACCTCTTCGTTTGAGGTAGGGGGCAGTATGACACCATGTACAACATTAAGTGCGCTGAAGACCATACAGGGTAACACCATTTAGGGTAGACACTCCCTCTTTAAATCTAGACCATGGGGCTGGAGAAGTGTAACCACTCTTAAATTCATAGACAGAGCTATGCATGCAAGGACTAGTTTAAACAATTTTTGCCTCTGTTGCTGCACTTGTCATCCCGGGACAGTCCTGTATTTCAGCCCTTTTTTGGTGTCCCAACTTTTCTTTCTACAAAAAAAATGTCAATTTGTCAGCAATACGCATCAATTCATTCAGGCTACAAGAGTGTAGACCCAATGACCATCACCGCATGTCATTACACTTTCTGGTGTTTTGTAACACATGTCTCTTTCGATTAATCAAATGGAGCTGGTGCACAGTGCAACTGTTTAGATGCTGGAATTATTTTGGAGTGGACAAACATGTGCAGCAGGTAGCGCAGTTTTCAGCCGGGACTCAGACTAGATGTAACATAGTAAACGGAAATTCGGGACACTCAAATTAGTATGATATGTTAGGTTTGGTAGGGTTACATAAGATAAGGATACTAAAGGTAAAAATGAGGGGTGGATGGGTGAGTGTATAATGTGAACGTAGAGTTACCCAAAATGAGGGATGGGTGGGTGTATACCATGAACGTCTAGCAACTCAAAGGATGCATGTTCGATTCTCATCAAGGACAACTTTAGCATTTTAGCAACTTTCCAACTACTTACTACTTTTTAGCTACAACACTTTGCAACTACTTGGCATGATAGCTAACCCTTCCCATAACCCTTTTAGCTAACCCTTCCCCTAACCTAACACTTAACCCTTTAACCTAGCTAACGTTAGCAGCTAGCTAACGTTAGCATTAGCCACCTAGCTAACTTTAGCCACTAAATTAGAATTCGCAACATATCATACGTTTTGCAAATTCATAACATATTGTACGTTTTGCAAATTCGTAACATATCATAAGAATTGTAACATACTATACAAAATGGATGATGGACAACCACAAATTAATGCACACACTACCTGATCAAGTATGCGGACACCTGCTCGTCAGACATCTCATTCCAAGTCATTGATATTAATATGGAGTTGGTCCCCCATTTGCTGCTATAACAGCCTCCACTCTTCTGGAAGGCTTTCCACTAGATGTTGGATCATTGCTGCGGGGACTTCCTTTCATTCAGCCAAAAGAGCATTAATGAGGTCGAGCATTTAGACCTGGCTCGCAGTCAGCGTTCCAATTCATCCCAAAGGTGTTCGATGGGGTTGAGGTCAGAACATTATTCCTCCTCCACCAAACTTTACATTTGGCACTATGCATTTGGGCAGGTAGCGTTCCCCTGGCATCTGCCAACCCCAGATTCATCCGTTGGACTGCCAGATGGTGAAGCGTTATTGATCACTCCAAAGAACTCCTTTCCACTGGCTTGTGTTTGGCAGCTCGGCCATGGAATCCCATTTCATGAAGCGTCAGACGAACAGTTCTTGTGCTGACGTTGCTTCCAGAGGCAGTTTAGACCTCGGTGGTGAGTGTTGCAACTGAGGACAGACTATTTTTATGCGCTACACGCTTCAACACTCAGTGGTCCCGTTCTGTGAGCTTGGGGTGTCGAAAATGGCAAAGTATGCGCTGGGAAAAAGTGGAGTCTTTCAGAGTAACCAGGAGTGGTCTTATTGTGATTCATTGTATTTCTGAAGAACAGAGGAAGATTGCACTAGGCCTCAAAATAATCCAGACAACAGAAGTTTTGTGCTTTGGACTTCGGAGTAGAGCACCTGTCACCTCTGGGGTGACGACAGATGTTCAGGTCGAATACCTGAAGAGAATTCCTGGTGTCGTTGATGCCCGGCCTCTGGGTGAATGGAGAAAAATAAGAACGTTTGTCAGTTCCGTTGTTTTTGATAAAGAGCATCTACCTAAGCATGTGAAGCTTGGTTATGTAAGATAAGCTGTAAGAGCTTTCCTTCCTGAACCACTGCAGTCTAAGATCTGTAAAGGATTTGGCCATGTTTCAAGTGTGTGAAGACAGATGGAGTCTACTGAAGAATGGCCTGAAGAACGGCGTGTAGAAGGACAACAGTGTTGGAATTTCGTTGGGGATCGTGATCCTGAGTTCCTGGAGTGCCCTGTAAGGGTGAAGGAGATTAAGGTAGCAAAAGGTAGCGCGACCAATCAAATCTCCTATGTGGAGGCAATTTAAAAGATTTGAGAAAACAAGTGATGCTACTGAAGATATGGTAGTGGATGCACCACAGATATCCTGTGTGTTAAAAATATGGATTTTTGGGTGTTCATTGCCACAGTTATAAACAAAGTTATGGTTTATGGTACAAATGAAATGTATTAATGATATAATGAATAAAAACAGTGGAGATGTCACATATGCAGCTAACAAAAATATATGGGAATGTCTGCTCAATCCAAACTTACAACCAACGGATTGCAGCATTACCACAAAAATGGAGGAGGCAAGTGGAAAAGGGAGAAGGTAGGAAACAGGTTTGCCTGCCATAAATTAAAGATACAAATTGGCTGAAAGGAATTGGAATATATAGAAAAATATACCAGTTTTATTTGAGGACAAATATTTACATTTACATTTACATTTAAGTCATTTAGCAGACGCTCTTATCCAGAGCGACTTACAAATTGGTGCATTCACCTTATGACATCCAGTGGAACAGCCACTTTACAATAGTGCATCTAAATCTTTTAAGGGGGGTGAGAAGGATTACTTTATCCTATCCTAGGTATTCATTAAAGAGGTGGGGTTTCAGGTGTCTCCGGAAGGTGGTGATTGACTCCGCTGTCCTGGCGTCGTGAGGGAGTGTGTTCCACCATTGGGGAGCCAGAGCAGCGAACAGTTTTGTCTGGGCTGAGCGGGAACTGTACTTCCTCAGTGGTAGGGAGGCGAGCAGGCCAGAGGTGGATGAACGCAGTGCCCTTGTTTGGGTGTAGGGCCTGATCAGAGCCTGGAGGTACTGAGGTGCCGTTCCCCTCACAGCTCCGTAGGCAAGCACCATGGTCTTGTAGCGGATGCGAGCTTCAACTGGAAGCCAGTGGAGAGAGCGGAGGAGCGGGGTGACGTGAGAGAACTTGGGAAGGTTGAACACCAGACGGGCTGCGGCGTTCTGGATGAGTTGTAGGGGTTTAATGGCACAGGCAGGGAGCCCAGCCAACAGCGAGTTGCAGTAATCCAGACGGGAGATGACAAGTGCCTGGATTAGGACCTGCGCCGCTTCCTGTGTGAGGCAGGGTCGTACTCTGCGGATGTTGTAGAGCATGAACCTACAGGAACGGGCCACCGCCTTGATGTTAGTTGAGAACGACAGGGTGTTGTCCAGGATCACGCCAAGGTTCTTAGCGCTCTGAGAGGAGGACACAATGGAGTTGTCAACCGTGATGGCGAGATCATGGAACGGGCAGTCCTTCCCCGGGAGGAAGAGCAGCTCCGTCTTGCCGAGGTTCAGCTTGAGGTGGTGATCCGTCATCCACACTGATATGTCTGCCAGACATGCAGAGATGCGATTCGCCACCTGGTCATCAGAAGGGGGAAAGGAGAAGATTAATTGTGTGTCGTCTGCATAGCAATGATAGGAGAGACCATGTGAGGTTATGACAGAGCCAAGTGACTTGGTGTATAGCGAGAATAGGAGAGGGCCTAGAACAGAGCCCTGGGGGACACCAGTGGTGAGAGCGCGTGGTGAGGAGACAGATTCTCGCCACGCCACCTGGTAGGAGCGACCTGTCAGGTAGGACGCAATCCAAGCGTGGGCCGCGCCGGAGATGCCCAACTCGGAGAGGGTGGAGAGGAGGATCTGATGGTTCACAGTATCGAAGGCAGCCGACAGGTCTAGAAGGATGAGAGCAGAGGAGAGAGAGTTAGCTTTAGCAGTGCGGAGCGCCTCCGTGATACAGAGAAGAGCAGTCTCAGTTGAATGACTAGTCTTGAAACCTGACTGATTTGGATCAAGAAGGTCATTCTGAGAGAGATAGCGGGAGAGCTGGCCAAGGACGGCACGTTCAAGAGTTTTGGAGAGAAAAGAAAGAAGGGATACTGGTCTGTAGTTGTTGACATCGGAGGGATCGAGTGTAGGTTTTTTCAGAAGGGGTGCAACTCTCGCTCTCTTGAAGACGGAAGGGACGTAGCCAGCGGTCAGGGATGAGTTGATGAGCGAGGTGAGGTAAGGGAGAAGGTCTCCGGAAATGGTCTGGAGAAGAGAGGAGGGGATAGGGTCGAGCGGGCAGGTTGTTGGGCGGCCGGCCGTCACAAGACGCGAGATTTCATCTGGAGAGAGAGGGGAGAAAGTGGTCAGAGCACAGAGTAGGGCAGTGTGAGCAGAACCAGCGGTGTCGTTTGACTTAGCAAACGAGGATCGGATGTCGTCGACCTTCTTTTCAAAATGGTTGACGAAGTCATCTGCAGAGAGGGAGGAGGGGGGAGGAGGATTCAGGAGGGAGGAGAAGGTGGCAAAGAGCTTCCTAGGGTTAGAGGCAGATGCTTGGAATTTAGAGTGGTAGAAAGTGGCTTTAGCAGCAGAGACAGAGGAGGAAAATGTAGAGAGGAGGGAGCGAAAGGATGCCAGGTCCGCAGGGAGGCGAGTTTTCCTCCATTTCCGCTCGGCTGCCCGGAGCCCTGTTCTGTGAGCTCGCAATGAGTCGTCGAGCCACGGAGCGGGAGGGGAGGACCGAGCCGGCCTGGAAGATAGGGGACATAGAGAGTCAAAGGATGCAGAAAGGGAGGAGAGGAGGGTTGAGGAGGCAGAATCAGGAGATAGGTTGGAGAAGGTTTGAGCAGAGGGAAGAGATGATAGGATGGAAGAGGAGAGAGTAGCGGGGGAGAGAGAGCGAAGGTTGGGACGGCGCGATACCATCCGAGTAGGGGCAGTGTGGGAAGTGTTGGATGAGAGCGAGAGGGAAAAGGATACAAGGTAGTGGTCGGAGACTTGGAGGGGAGTTGCAATGAGGTTAGTGGAAGAACAGCATCTAGTAAAGATGAGGTCGAGCGTATTGCCTGCCTTGTGAGTAGGGGGAAGGTGAGAGGGTGAGGTCAAAAGAGGAAAGGAGTGGAAAGAAGGAGGCAGAGAGGAATGAGTCAAAGGTAGACGTGGGGAGGTTAAAGTCGCCCAGAACTGTGAGAGGTGAGCCGTCCTCAGGAAAGGAGCTTATCAAGACATCAAGCTCATTGATGAACTCTCCGAGGGGACCTGGAGGGCGATAAATGATAAGGATGTTAAGCTTGAAAGGGCTGGTAACTGTGACAGCATGAAATTCAAAGGAGGCGATAGACAGATGGGTAAGGGGAGAAAGAGAGAATGACCACTTGGGAGAGATGAGGATCCCGGTGCCACCACCCCGCTGACCAGAAGCTCTCGGGGTGTGCGAGAACACGTGGGCAGACGAAGAGAGAGCAGTAGGAGTAGCAGTGTTATCTGTGGTGATCCATGTTTCCGTCAGTGCCAAGAAGTCGAGGGACTGGAGGGAGGCATAGGCTGAGATGAACTCTGCCTTGTTGGCCGCAGATCGGCAGTTCCAGAGGCTACCGGAGACCTGGAACTCCACGTGGGTCGTGCGCGCTGGGACCACCAGATTAGGTGGCCGCGGCCACGCGGTGTGGAGCGTTTGTATGGTCTGTGCAGAGAGGAGATAACAGGGAT
Organism: Oncorhynchus keta; assembly: GCF_023373465.1. Classification (NCBI taxonomy): domain Eukaryota; kingdom Metazoa; phylum Chordata; class Actinopteri; order Salmoniformes; family Salmonidae; genus Oncorhynchus; species Oncorhynchus keta. The sequence goes on along the minus strand of NC_068435.1, from coordinate 28,903,260 downwards.
AGACAGACACATAGTTGACAGGCTACAGAAGAGGCTACGCTAATGCAAGGAGATTGGAATGACAAGTGGACTACACGTCTCGAATGTTCAGAAAGTTAAGCTTACGTAGCAAGAATCTTATTGACTAAAATGATTAAAATGATACAGTACTGCTAAAGTAGGCTAGCTGGCAGTGGCTGCGTTGTTGACTTTGTAGGCTAGCTGGCAGTGGCTGCGTTGTTGACACTACACTAATCAAGTCGTTCCGTTGAGTGTAATAGTTTCTACAGTGCTGCTATTCGGGGGCTAGCTGGCTAGCTAGCAGTGTTGATTACGTTACGTTGCGTTAAAAGAACGACAATAGCTGGCTAGCTAACCTAGAAAATCGCTCTAGACTACACAATTATCTTTGATACACAGACGGCTATGTAGCTAGCTATGTAGCTAGCTACGATCAAACAAATCAAACCGTTGTGCTGTAATGAAATGAAATGAAAATGTGATACTACCTGTGGAGCGAAGTGGAATGCGACCGGGTTGTTGAGTGCGGAAGTTCTATTCGGTAGACGTTGGCTAGCTGTTGGCTAGCTAGCAGTGTCTCCTACGTTAAGGACGACAAATAGCTGGCTAGTTAACCTCGGTAAATTAAGATAATCACTCTAAGACTACACGCTCTAAACTACACAATTATCTTGGATACGAAGACAGCAAAGACAACTATGTAGCTAGCTAACACTACACTAATCAAGTCGTTCAGTTGAGTGTAATAGTTTCTACAGGTTGCAGGTTCACCATACAGGTTGCAAAAGAAATGGGAAGAGATTTGATGTACCGATTACATGGTACATTGTTCATGAACTGGTACAAAAAACACGATTCAACACTGAGTTTTTCCATTTGAATTATTTTACAACATTCTTGCCAAAGTATATGACCTCCGTACAGGGATAGCGGTGGATGGGTTAATAATGTAAAAAAAAGACTATTATTTATGTTTACAGACATATTAAATCTCTCCCTATCCCAGTAAGCTGTTCCCACTTACTTGAAGATGTCCACCATTGTTCCTGTACCCAAGGATTCGAAGGTCACTAAACTAAATAACTATCGGCTGTAGCACTGATTTCTGTGCCAAGATTGTGCAAAGATGTCATCAAGGCAAAGGGTTGCTTCTTTGAAAAATCTTAAATATAAAATCTATTTTGATTTGTTTAACAATTTTTTGGTTACTCCAAGATTCGATATGTGCTATTTCAAAGTTGATGTCTTCACTATTATTCTACAATGTAGAAAATTGAACAAATAAAGAAATACCCTGGAAGGAGTAGGTGTCCAAACTTGACTAGTACTGTGTATAGTGTAGATTGTTATATGGCTTTTTTTGGCTTGGTTTTGCTTCCGCAGGGATTTTACCCATTCAACGCTACTGCCCCCTACAACCCTCAAACTCAACTCTGGACGTCAAAGCCAGGTCCACTACGTTTTTTTCATTGTTCCCCTCTAATCATGGGCTGATTTAGACCTGGGAAACCAGGGATGTGAGTGTTAACACACTTACATGTCTTACTCACGTCGGTCACGGAGTACGAGAGCTCACAGGCAGCGCTATGTTATCCTCAAATCGGGCAAAGAAGGTGTGTAGCTTGTCTGGGAGCAAGACGTCAATGTCCATGACATGGCTGGTTTTCCCTTTATATTCCGGGATCGCTTGGAGTCCCTGCCACATAGGTCTCATGTCTGAGCCGTTGAATTGCAACTCCACTTTGTCTCTGTACTGATGGTGGGCATAACTGGACTGTTTGTATTGGATCATATTCCCAGTCACCTTGCAATGGTTAAATGTGGTGGTTCGCGTTTCAGTTTTACGCAAATGCTGCCATCTATCCACGGTTTTTGGTTTGGATAGGTTTTAATCGTCACAGATGGAACAACATCTCCTATACATTTCCTGATTAACTCAGTCACCGTGTCAGTGTATATGTCAATATTATTCTCAGAGGCAACCCGGACATGTCCCAGTCTGCATGATCAAAACAGTCTTTAAGCAAGGATTCCACTTGGTCAGATCAGCATTGAATAGACTTTAGCAGGATTACTTCCTGTTTGAGTTTCTGCCTATAGGAAGGGATGAGCAAAATGGAGTACTGCAGGCGATGTGCTGTTAGAACTTAGTTTTCCTCAGATTTACTTTATTAAAGTCCTCAGCTATAATAAATGCGGCTTCGGGGTATACAGTTTCCAGTTTCCACAAGGTTCAGTGTAGTTCCTTGAGAGCCGTCATGTTATCAGCTTGAGGGGGAACATACAAGGCTCTGGCGATAACCAAAGAAAATTCTCTAGGAAGGTAATGCGGTTGGCATTTGATTGTGAGGTATTCTAGGTCAGGTGAACAAAAGGACTTAGGTTCCTGTACGCTACCACAATCACACAATGAAACATACATTGCCGCATTTCTTCTTCCAGGAGAGTTCTTTATTCCTATCTGCACTATGTATTGAAAACCCAGCTGGCTGTATGGACGGGGACAGTATATGCGGAGAGAGCTTTGATTCAGTGAAACAGAGTATGTTACAGTCCCTGATGTCTCTCTGGAAGGAGATCCTAGCACTGAGCTCGTTTACTTTACTGTTCAGGGACTGAACATTATCAAGTGTGAAAGGCAGTACCTATTCACTGACAAAATCCTAGGCAGGACAGCACGAAATGAGATGCAGAGACGTGACTTCAACAAACAGAAGGAAACTGTATTGGGGGTTCTTCTTTCAACTCTCTCTGAGGCCGTACAAACAAAGGCCCGCGTAATGGCTATCAAATTTTTTTTTTTTAAATAAACTAACAGTTTGTACCAAAGGCCAATCCAACAACTTGAGGTGAACCTATAACTGTGACTAATAGTCTCCTGGAATTCACCATAGTCTCCAGCTCATAATCACTCTTCTCCTCTGCCCCGTCAGTCAGGTCCTTATGAGAGCACAAACAATAATTAGTCAATTGGCCTCAGGTGAGCTCATCAGTAGTGGCTGTACTGCGGCCCACCTCCAGGAGAGGGCACAGATGGACCACTTGATCCGGCTGATCCCTAAAACATGTAATATACTCGGAAGCGGTGGATGGTGTGCACGCCTAATGAGTCAGACTAAAAGTCCACTCCGAATACCTCTTCTCCGCCGGTTGTGTCTTGGAGCAGCCTCTGGGATACTACTGCACTGTTGTAGCTAGGAACACAAGCATTTTGCTACACCCGCAATAACATCTGCTAAATACACTACAGGTCAAAAGTTTAAGAATACCTACTTATTAAAGGGATTTTCTTTATTTTGACTATTTTCTACATTTTAGAATAATAGTGAAGACATCAAAACTGTGAAACAAAACAAGGAATCATGTAGTAACCAAAAAGTGTTTTATATTTGAGATTCTTCAAAGTAGCCACCCTTTGCCTTGATGACAGCTTTGCACACTCTTGGCATTCTCTCAACCAGCTTCATGAGGTAGTCACCTGGAATGCATTTCAATAAACAGGTGTGCTTTCTTTAAAGTACATTTGTGGAATTTCTTTCCTTAATGCGTTTGAGCCAATCAGTTGTGTTGTGACAAGATAGACCTATTTGTTAAAAGACCAAGTCCATATTATTACCGCCATAGGAATGGAAGACCCAGAGTTACCTCTGCTGCAGAGGATAAGTTCATTAGAGTTACCAGTCTCAGAAATTGCAGCCCAAATAAATGCTTCACAGAGTTCAATTAACAGACTCATCTCAACATCAACTGTTCAGAGGAGACTGTGTGAATCAGGCATTCATGGTCGAATTTCTGCATAGAAACCATTACTAAAGGACACTTGCATGGGCCAAGAAACCCGAGCATTGATCATTGGACCGGTGGAAATTTGTCCTTTGGTCTGGAGTCCAAATTTTAGATTTTTGGTTCCAACCACGTGTCTTTGTAAGACGTGGTGTGGGCGAACGGATGGTCTCCGCATGTGTATTTCCTACCGTAAGGCACCGAGGAGGAGGTGACACCGATCCTGTAGAGGTTATGGTGTGGGGGTGATTTGCTGGTGACACCGTCTGTGATTTATTTAGAATTCAAGGCACACTTAACCAGCATGGTTACCACAGCATTCTGCAGCAATACGCTATCCCATCTGGTTTGGGCTTTTTTTTCATTTTTTTTCCAACAGGACAATGACCCAACACACCTCCAGGCTGTGTAAGAACTATTTTACCAAGAAGGAGAATGATGAAATGGTGCATCAGATCACCTGGCCTCCACAATCCTCCGACCTCAATCCAATTGAGATGATTTGGGATGAGTCGGCCCGCAGAGTGCAGGAAAAGCAGCCAACAAGTGCTCAGCATATGTGGGAACTCCTGCAAGACTGTTGGAAAAGCATTCCAGGTGAAGCTGGTTCAGAGAATGCCAAGAGTGTGCAAAGCTGTCATCAAGGCAAAAGGTGGCTATTTGAAGAATCTCAAATCTCAAATATATTTTTATTTGTTGAACACTTTTTTGGTTGCTACGTGTTATTTCACAGTTTTGATGTCTTCACTGTTATTCTACAATGTAGAAAATGGAAGAAAAAAAAAGAAAAAGTGTTGAATGGGTAGGTGTTCTAAAACGTTTGTGTTTGTGTATGTGACCAATACAATTTGATTTTGGTTTTGATTTGATAAGTTAAATTGCCTTGAAAGGTACGAACAAAGGATCCAATTCAGGAAAGTCGTATTCCTGGTCTAAATGCGGGTGAGTTACCGTGTCTCTGATATCCAGAAGTTCTTTCCAGCTGTATGAAATAATGCAAAAACATTCTGGGCTAGTAACGTGATAAATATAATTGAAAACAACAATACAGCAAAGTTGCTTAGGAGCCTGAAGCAATGCAATGTCAAGGGCATCTTTGGATACTGAGACAGAGGGGCGCTGTTTCCCTCGCTCAGACTCAGATGATTCCTCCGGTTGTCACGCCCTGGTCGAAGTATTTTGTGTTTTTCTTTATGTATTTGGTCAGGCCAGGGTGTGACATGGGTTTTTGTATGTGGTGTGTAGCTTAGTGGGATTGTAGCTTAGTGGGGTGTTCTAGGAGAGTCTATGGCTGTCTGAAGTGGTTCTCAATCAGAGGCAGGTGTTTATCGTTGTCTCTGATTGGGAGCCATATTTAGGCAGCCATATTCTTTGGTTGTATTGTGGGTGATTGTCCTGAGTGTCTTGATGTCCTTAGTCTGTGTTAGTTTGCACCAGTTAAGGCTGTTTCGGTTTTCACTACGTTTATTGTTTTGTAGAGTTTGTGTTTTGGATTTGTGTTACGTTGTGTAAATAAACATGGATCACAATATACGCGCTGCAGTTTGGTCCGACTCTCCTTCACCATTAGAAAACCGTGACACCGGTGAGATTCAGCCACTTGCATATTGATGGAATATTATGAAAACACAGAGAAATTAATTTATATATATATACTTTTTTTATTGGTCAAATATTTGGGGAACCTGGCTTCCCTTGTCATCTATGAATACGCGCAACTGCTAGGGTTCGGGCATAGGCATCGACTCAAAGGTAAAGGGACAGAATGGCGATGGAAACAGGTTTTAATTAAGAAAAGGCACATTTCAGAGCTCTACAGCAGCGGTGTCATACTCATTCCATGAAAGGCCTGGTGTGTGCTGTTTTTTGTTTTTTCCTTTCAATTAAGACCTAGACAACCTGGTGAGGGGAGTTCCTTGATTTAATTTAATTTATCAATCAAGTCAAGAGGAGCGAAAACCGGCAGACACTCTGCCCTCTGTGGAATGAGTTTGACATGTGCTCTACATAAAGGTCTCAGCCTTACATGCTGACCAGACTGGACACGTCGTGTGCGCGAGCGTCGCAAAATAAGTTTAGAAATCTATGTTATTCAATTATTGCACCCACACTGCTCGTGTGCGCCAATGAGCGTCTGCGATGCCAAGGGCTAAAATAGAACTCCTTTCTATTTCTGACGCATATCGCGCTGAAAGTCCTGCCTCTCCCATCTCCTCATTGGTTTATAGAAGCAGGTACCCACGTGCCATCTCCTAATTGGTTATACCCACGTGGGTGATTGAAAGACGAACTGTTTTGCCGGTCGTCGTGGTAATACTATGAAAGTTTAGATGCCGATCACCATATAAGTTCAAAGATGAAAAAGCCTGGAAGGAGGAGAGATGACTAGAAACGATTCGGTTGGCTGTTTTATGTGTGGATTAATTGTCGGAGTAGAGGACCTTGTGCATTTCAGGTAAAATAACAACTCAATGTTTATATCCCAGGACAAATTAGCTTGCAATAGCAAGCTAGCTAAATGGGACAAATTAGCTAGCAAGTGCAAGCTAACTAGCTAAATTGCCCTACATGTTTAATGCTTTTCGACCTGTCCCCAAATCAATGTCATTGGTTCAGAGTTTATTGTGATATTTTAACCTGCGTGTCGTGATCGCGTTTGGCGTAGAGGGACAAAATAAATGTTTGCACGATAGCGCACAATGGCGCACGCGCAGCCGGTTTGAGTTCCGTGTTACAGCTCACGTGTGCTCTCGCCAGCAGAGAGAGAGCTGCACACCTTTTTAGTCTTTAGGCAGTTAATTAGTTGGCTGCCACACCATAATTAGAGGAACAGTGCTCAGCTGGAGCTTGTTTCCATAGCCAGAGTTCCTTGTGCTGGCTAGACTTGGCCTAGCTGCACCACAATTCCTAATCAACCAATACTTTTTCCATTCAATTAAAAATGGTTAATATATTAATCTTCATGTATCCATGGATGCGTTAAACACAGGCAGCCCAATTCGGACCTTTTTTCCACTAATTGTTCCTTTAACCAATCATCTCAGATCTTTCACATCAAATGTTTTTCAGAGCTGATTTGATTGGTTAAAAGAACAATTAGTGAAAAAAAAGATCAGAATTGGGCTGCTTGTCTAAACGCAGCCATGTTAACATGATTTAATATGATCAATGGGGGCCCCATAGAGGGCAGGGCCCCTGGGCACATGCCCTGCACTACCAGTCGGTATTCGGCCATGATTTACTAAAAGCTTAAATCGCTGGCTAGATTAACAATCTATTAATTGTTAGCTGACATGGTTAATATAGTGACTGTCAATGACTGACAAGGGGACAAGGGGAAAACTGCTGATGCACAACCAAATAAAAAATTCCACCTGGTGTATTCTATTTTTCTTACTCTTTTGAGACTCCGGGGGTACTTACATTTAAATATTTCGTCTTGCTCATTCTCTCTCTTAATGGCACACATGCACAATGCATGTCTCAATTGTCTCAAGGCTTAATAATCCTTCTTTAACCCGTCTCCTCCCCTTCACCTACACTGACTGAAGTGGATTTAGCATGTGACATCAACAAGGGATCATAGCTTTCCCCTGGTCAGTCTATAGCTAGGTTTCCATTCAATTGGCGACAGATTTTTATGCAAATATTCTAAAATCAGCATAAAAACAATATGCACCAGAGATGTGTTTCCATCCACTTGTCGCAGATTAAAGGCTGTGCATTGTGACATGCCTTCGGCGGTTACATTCTCATTTACAGAATAAAGAATACAAGTTTAAATGGGTTTCCATTTCATTTTCAACTCTGATAGGTTTTCTCGCAAAAATGTTTGTGTTATATAGAGTGTGTCATGAATAGCCTACCCACATGATAAGATGCTGTTGGCTAGAGCACATGTATAGCCTATGAAGAGATACCGTTGGCTAGAGCACATGTATAGCCTATGAAGAGATACCGTTGGCTAGAGCACATGTATAGCCTATGAAGAGATACCGTTGGCTAGAGCACATGTATAGCCTATGAAGAGATACCGTTGGCTAGAGCACATGTATAGCCTATGAAGAGATACCGTTGGCTAGAGCACATGTATAGCCTATGAAGAGATACCGTTGGCTAGAGCGCAGGTAGATCATAGTCTACTACATGAGATTATGGACAAACTTGTCAAACGCCAGCCAGGCATCGATCATCATGTCACCAGAAAAAGACCCTCAATATTTACTGGAAAGGAGCATCAAGATCACCATGCACTTTCACCACCCTGTGAGTTCATCATTTATTTCATCTGTAATTTAATAAACGCCATGCTTTCCTGACGAGTCGTAGTGGGAGAACCACACGTCATATGATGGTTATGATTTCAATACTTGAAAGCATGTCCACTGTCACGATTGTGTGGGAAGACGGACCAAGGCACAGTGTGAGTTCCACATATTTATTTAAAGTAAAACTTCTAAACAAAACAATACACAGACACCGACCATGAACAAACGTAGTGCTAAATGCACTCACTCAAAAACAATATCCCACTAAGCAGGTGGGATAAAGGGCTTCCTAAATATGATCCCCAATTAGAGGCAACGATTACCAGCTGCCTCTAATTTGGAACCATACAATCCAGCCACATAGAAAATCAATGACTAGAACACCCCCCCTAGTCATGCTCTGACATAAACACCATAGAGAACAGAGGGCTCTCTATGGTCAGGGCGTGACATCCACATACATTTCTCGCATAATTCATTTTACCGACACAAAAAGATCCCACCTTGTCTAGAGTATTTTTTTTGTTGACATTCGGAAATTTTACTGAAAAATGTTCTGTTTCCATCTGGTCTGTCATGACATGTTTTATCCGACATGTACTTTACTCACATAAACAGGTTGGATAGAAATACGGTTAGTGTCATGGAAAGACGAAGAGCAGGTGTTCCTAATGTTTTGTACACTGTATAATAATTCAATGTGTTCATTTTAGTACAAGATTTAGAGGTTTATGGTCTTCCCTATGAGCAAGTCCATGCAATGCAAACAAACAACTCTTTGATCAAATATGAACGCATTTTCATGCTACAGGCAGCAAGAATAGCCAACCAACTCCAACATTTCCAACTAACCTCTGGTAAAGTTTCCAGATTTCACAAAATAAATTAATCAACTCTTGGAGAGTACACTGCACCTCATTAAGCTGTATTGATAGTCATCAATAGACCATGTAATGTAGTAGGGATCTTTTATGTTACTGACCAATTTCTGCCCTACAAAGGCAAAGCACATTAACTGCACTTTTGTTCAAAATTGAGTTAAGACTGAAATCAAGCTTTGTAGTATCTGTTTTATCTTGTGACAAAGTGTCCTGGTTCAATTAGGTTCTGTTTCAGAGAAAATGGAGTGTGAAATTTGCAGCAACTACAAAATCCAAGTAAAAATCAAGGCAAATGGCAGTAACTGAAGTTCCTCCAGGTTTTGACTGCAGTTACCCGCTCTGCCAGTCAAAGGCGAAGAGCAGTAACTGAAGTTCCTCCAGGTTTTGACTGCAGTTACCCGCTCTGCCAGTCAAAGGCGAAGAGCAGTAACGCTTTGCCAGTCAAAGGCGAAGAGCAGTAACTGAAGTTCCTCCAGGTTTTGACTGCAGTTACCCGCTCTGCCAGTCAAAGGCGAAGAGCAGTAATTAGCAAACAGTGAAACTTAGAAAAATGGCTTTAAAGTTTTATGTAGTGTCCAGACAAATATGTTCTAGGGAGATAAGTGATAACACTGATGTTATTTTTCATGCATATCGACCATGACCACTGATTTGACCTATGACCCCAAGTCAAATAAATGACCATACAAAGTCAAATAGAAAAACAACAAGAACGTTGGATGAACACATTAAGATGGTAGATACTGCACTTGCCTTTGAATTACCAATATAGTTGTTTAACGTCATACGAAGGCACAGAGTGCAGTATCTGAATTTTAGGGGTCATAGCTAAAATCAGTGGTCATGGTTGATATGCATAAAAATGACTTCATAATAATATAATATGTCAGTGCACTATCACTTATCTAGCTACAACACGTGAGAAGCGAGGTGAGGTTAAATACTGAAGTTACTCTTTGTACGCGAGCAGACCGTGACGATTCCAGGTGAATGATTGACCGATTAGCAATCGATGCATGTCTCCATAATTAAGTGACACTTCTAGGTGCACTCAAATGAGCTCATCATAGCAGAGCCAACCATCATCCATTCACAGATAAGCACTAATGGGCCTCCCTGGACCTGCTGTCGTGAAGCACTAAAATACTCAATCGTATGCACTGCAATACAGCAACAGGACATGAAAACAAGCCTGGGGTCGATACTCAGTAGTTCAATTATCCCTCATCAGTAGAAGTTTTCTATGTCGCATTGGTTCGACTAACACAGCCCGCGCTCTCCCTACCGCGCCACTCAGAGTCGTGTTTATTTGAGTGTTGTGAAACAACAATATTTTGAAAGCAGCAATAAGATAAAAGGGTCAAGGTTCAATGTTTTTAGTAATTATGATATTCTATCAGTGTAAAGCCTTTTTATTCGCTGTCACATCAACAGAGCAGAGGGGGGCAGAGTTTTTCCACTAACAAGACAGGATATAAACAGAATGTGCCTGAATGTGAAAAATATTGTCCTTCATAAGTCAAAACAGACACGATGATACGAGGTGAGGGCACTTCTCCAGCCTTCTCCCCTCTAAATTGAGATGCTAATTGGGATGACTCTTGACATGATTGCCTCTTGGCTCTGTTCAAGCCAAAGTTGCCCTTCTTTCTTCACCCATCCGCTAATACTCCCATTCTTCCACCTGGTGTTAGCCTCACATGGAGGACAGACGAGGCCCCTCTTCACACTTTTCTCCAGCCAGAGGATGTGACACCTCACCCTGGAGACCTCATTAAAACCAAGGTTCTCCCTCTGTCTCTCTGTATCTGTCTCTGTCACGCTCTCTCTGTCTCTGTCTCTCTCTCTGTCTCTATCAATTCAATTCAAGGGGCTTTATTAGCATGGGAAACATATGTTAACATTGCCAAAGCAAGTGAATTAGACAATATACATAAGTGAAATAAACAATAAAAATGAACAGTAAACATTATATTCACAGAAGTTCCAAATTAATAAAGGCATTACAAATGTCATATTATGTATATATACAGTGTTGTAACGATGTACACATGGTTAAAGGGAAAATATACAAACATTAATATGTGTTGTAGTTACAATGGTGTTTGTTCTTCACTGGTTAACCTTTTCTTGTGGCAACATGTCACAAATCTTAATGATGTGATGGCACACTGTGGTATTTCACCCAGTAGATATTGGAGTTTATCAATATCGGGTTTGTTTTCAAATTCTTTGTGGATCTGTGTAATCGGAGGGAAATGTTTGTCTCTAATATGGTCATACATTGGGCAGGAGGTTAGGAAATGCAGCTCAGTTTCCACCTCGTTTTGTGGGCAGTGTGCACATAGCCTGTCTCTTGAGAGCCAGGTCTGCCTACGGTGGCCTTTCTCAATAGCAAGGCGATGCTCACTGAGTCTGTACGTAGTCAAAGCTTTCCTTAAGTTTGGGTCCGTCACAGTGGTCAGGTATTCTACCACTGTGTACTCTCTGTTTAGGGCCAAATAGCATTCTAGTTTGCTCTGTTTTTTTGTTAATTCTTTCCAAATGTGTCAAGTAATTACCTTTTTGTTTTCTCAAAATTTGGTTGGGTCTAATTGTGTTGCTGTCCTGGGGCTCTGTGGGGTGCGTTTGTGTTTGTGAACAGAGCCCCAGGACCAGCTTGCTTAGGGGACTCTTCTCCAGGTTCATCTCTCTGTCGGTGATGGGTTTGTTATGGAAGGTTGGGAATCGCTTCCATTTAGGTGGTTGGAGAATTTAACAGCTCTTTTCTGGATTTTGATAATTAGCCGGTATCGGCCGAATTCTGCTGTGCATGCATTATTTGGTGTTCTACGAAAGTACACTGAGATATTTTTGCAGGATTCTGCATGCAGTCTCTTAATTTGGCATTTGTCCTATTTTGTGAATTCTTGGTTGGTGAGCGGACCCCAGACCTCACAACCATAAAGGGCAATAGGTTCTAGAATTGATTCAAGTATTTTTAGCCAGATCCTAATACGTGGTCTGTGTCGCGGCTTCTATAAGTAGTGGGTGGAGGAGTCAGGCGCAGAGATCAGGGTAGTTCAAAAGATGTGGATCTTTATTATTTTTTTTAAACAGAGAGACGGTCACGCCACACACACAAGGGCGCGTAAAGACCCAGTCCAAACAAACAGGACAAAACTGAGCGGAAAAATGAATACCACGAAATAATCACACACCATAAACAGGGTTTAAAAAGCCCACAACCAAAACCTAAACACGAAACAGGTGCAACTAATCAGACACAACTAAATGAAACAGAAAAAGGGATCGGTGGCAGCTAGTAGGCCGGCGACGACGACCTCCGAGCGCTACCCAAACAGGAAGAGGCACCATCTTCGGCGGGATTCGTGACAGTCTGTCGTGCAATAATTTGGTAAAAAGCTAATTTGACATTTGCTCAGTACAGTGTTGTCACTGAGGAAATGTACGAGTCTGCTGTTAATGATAATGCAGAGGATTTTCCCAAGGTTGCTGTTGACGCATATCCCACGGTGTTATTGGGGTCAAATTTGTCTCCACTTTTGAGGATTGGGGTGATCAGTCCTTGGTTCCAAATATTGGGGAAGATGTCAGGGCTAAGGATGATGTTTAAGAGTTTTAGTATGGCCAATTGGAATGTGTTGTCTGTATATTTTATAATTTCATTGAGGATACCATCAATACCACAGGTCTTTTTAGGTTGAAGGGTTTTTATTTTGTCCTGCAGCTCATTCAAGGTATTTGGAGAATCCAGTGGGTTCTGGGCGTCTTTAATAGTTTATTCTAAGATTTGTATTTGATCATGTGTATGTTTTTGCTGTTTGTTCTTTGTTATAGAGCCAAAAAAGATTGGAGAAGTGGTTCACTCATACATCACCATTTTGGATAGATAATTATTTGTGTTGTTGTTTGTTTAGTGTTTTCCAATGTTCCCAGAAGTGGTTAGAGTCCATGGATTCTTCAATTACATTGACCTGATTTCTGACGTGCTGTTCCTTCTTTTTCCGTGGTGTATTTCTGTATTGTTTAAGTGATTCACCATAGTGAAGGTGTAGACTTTTCTGGGTCTCTATGTTTTTGGTTGGACAGGTTTCTCAATTTCTTTCTTAGATTTTTGCATTCTTCATCAAACCGTTTGTCATTGTTTTTCATTTTCTTCGGTTTTCTATTCGAGATGTTTTAGATTTGATACAAAAGCTGAGAGGTCAAAAATATTGTTAAGATTTTCTACTGCCAAGTTTACACCTTCACTATTACAGTGGAACGTTTTGTCCATGAAGTTGTCTAAAAGGGATTTAATTTATTGTTGCCTAATTGTTTTTTGGTAGGTTTCCAAACTACATGCCTTCCATCTATAGCATTTCTTAATATTATCCAGTTCCTTTGGCTTTGATGCCTCATGATTGAGTATTGCTCTTTTCAAGTAGACTGTGATTTTGCTGTGGTTTGATAGGGGTGTCAGTGGGCTGACTGAACACTCTGAGAGACTCTGGGTTGAGGTCAGTGATAAATCTGATCTTAGGGGTCCTAATTGAGGTGTGGTTATGGTTGACTTCGGGTGTGTGTATGTGGCTGGTGGTGTTATGGTATGGATGTAGGTCCTCTCAGCGTGGGTCCTCTATGTGTAGGTCCAGGTGGGGGTCCCGCAGGTCTTGCAGGGTGTCTCGCTGGTCTGGGCAGGGTGTCTATTGATCTGCTGCTCCTGTGTGAAGTGTTCGGGCTGCGTTTGAGAGCGATGTCCTTTACAGTCCAGGCGAAGGTGGGCACTGCTGCCTTGTATAGGTGGACCTGGTCATAGAGGCTGTTCAAGTCCAGGCTGGAGTGTTAGGCCAGGAAAACATTCGGTTTTGAGGCACAGTCACGGGAAATACTTGCGTTTACCCGCTGTATGGTAGCAGGGTGGAAGTCTTTTCGTGGTAGCAGGGTGGAGATATTTAGATTTCCCATTTGAGTCCATAAGGAGTACAATCTGTGTCTTGTGTATGTCCGTAGTGGGTGTGTGTGTGTGTGTGTGTGTGTGTGTGTGTGTGTGTGTGTGTGTGTGTGGGGGGGGGTAAATAGTAAAACATAGCAAGCTAGTCCAAGTGGGGTTAGAGGATATTCTACCCGATAATGTTTTTGTTATACTATCCACTATAGTGCCTAAAACCACCTTGTAGGACCTTATAACAATGGGGTAAGTGTGGGACCTTCATTGATGGCAGAGAACACACACAAATCCTACATTCTATTCAACATAGAAATACTATACAGCACAACCTTGTCCTTGTGTTACAACATTGTTGATAAAAAAACAACAAATTTAAGTATGTTTCAATTACCCTGGGTTTTTTTTGTTTTTTTTCTTGCCAGTAATGTTTTTTTCCTTCTGAGGGTTCACTGAAATATGCAGCACCAAATGGGGGTTGTTTCAACTGCTGTATAAATCACTTTCCTGACTCTTATCATGCCAGCTGGAGGCTCAAGTTCTCATAAACCCTGTAGTGTGAGGCCACTACAGGTTGGTTATGGTTCAAGGTACGTGCAGGTGACATTTTTAATCCAGTCATGTTGCTTACTGCCAGAGGGTTGTACCTGTTACAGTCAGCACAGTAGTCATCAAACTATTGACGCAATCATTTAATTGGAATTTCCATTTATAAATGTTTGTCTCCATACAGTTTGATGCTGAAAAGTATAGAGTATTTGGGGTGTTTTATGAGGGAAATGCCATTTCTTTCTATTCAATCACCCCTCCAATTTAGTCTATTGCAATGTTTCCCAACTCTAGTGTTCAGTTTGGAGGTTGCTGAGGGGAGGACGGCTCATAATAATGGCTGGAACAGAGCGAATGGAATGGCATTAAACATGGAAACCATGTGTTTGATGTAATTGATACCATTCCACCTATTCTGCTCCAGCTATTACCATGAGCCCGTCCTCCTTAATTAACGTGGCACCAGCCTCCTGTACTTCAACAGCAGACTTTTATGTTGTAACCCCGAGCAAACAGACCTGATTCTACTCATCACAGGCTTGATGATTAGTTGACAAGTTGAACCAGGTGCTTGTTGGGGGCTACAATAAAAACGTGTGCTTTTGAGGGTACTTGAGGACTGGAGTTTTTGAACAACGCTCTATCGTACTCAGACAAACAGCCCCAAATTATGTTTCTGAGTCCCTCACTGGTTACCCAGGCTGCCTCCATCAGTAATGAGGACAGGGGTTCGCTGCTGAAGGAGCTGTGACCCAGTGGACACCCTGATGTCTGCCATCCCTCTCTTGACGTTTAGTGTGCCATGTTCCTCACTCTCCACACATCATCATATCAAATTTGATTGGTCACATACACGTGTTTAGCAGATGTTATTGCGGGTGTAGCAAAATGCTTGTAAATGTTACTGTCAGCCTACTCTCTTTTGTTCTTTATACCTAATTTATCCTCTAGGCTCTACTCCTATTTCATTACTTTTCACAGAAGTGCCAAGGTGAGTTGGACCTTACACAAGACATGGTATGGCTGAAGTTACCTGAAGTCATTCATACTTAGTCTCTCCCCTAATTCAAATGGAAAGTTACTTGACATTTCAAGCAAAAGCCAAAAAGTCAAATGTTAAGTGTGTGTCTGTATTGTGTTGTTCTCTTATAATTGGTTGAAACGTTGTCAGCTATGTCTCATTCGTTAATGACTTGGCATTTGTCAATAAAGCTTTTAATGGTTCATTGCTAATAGATTTGACATTATCTAGGCTAAAGACAGATAATGGGAATGCTGTCTGAACACTTTCATGAGGACTTTATGAAAAGGGTCTTCTGTTTCTCAGACCACTATGTGGTTGATACAGAATTCATTATTATTATTGAGATATAACAACAACACTCTCTAGACACCTTGATTGCCATCTAAAGCCAGTGAAATGCCTTGCACAAACACATGGGGAAAAAACATATGTAATATTATAAGCCTATAAAGCATTGTACATTTCCACCATAGATGGTGGACGCACTGTAGAATGGCCATTGTATTTGAGAGACTTGAAAGGCGTATTTCCCAACATTCTACCCCTTACTATTCAACATTGAGCAATCGTCAGAGTATACCTGGAAATGGATACTTGCAACAACAGAGTGTGAGCCAAAACAACAACCAGAGCAGGTGAAAACTATAGAGTAGAAATATTAACTATTTGTACTTTCTGTGAAATGAAAAAGATAGAGAACATCAGTATGCAGTTGCAGTGGGATTTGCCTGGAGTGATGGTTCTCAACCTGTGAACACAGCAGCTGGTGGATTCCAGCACACATAGTGTTGACTCTGATTTCAATCTGTCCAAATGGAAACACTTCCTTCAAATTGTATGCTGTGTACAGGGGCATTTCAGGTTCATAGGGAAATTAATGAATCCTTGTAATAAAACCCAATGCAGAAACATCCATGGTAGTTTGTTTAGAACTATGATAGCAGAAGGACCTGAAGCAAGGATATGCATATTCTTGATACCATTTGAAAGAAATTTAAAAGGAAACACTTTGAAGTTTGTGGAAATGTTAAATTAATGTAGGAGAATACAACACACCAATGCCTTCACGATCCAAGATGGCAGCATGTCAAGTCGTTTGTCTGTGACTAGTAGATTTTAACCTACTAATAACATATTAATTTATGGCGGAACAAATCCACACTTTCCTTGTTGCGTAGTGCAAACTATTTTGTTTTGCTGGTGTAAAGATCGTGATGTCCCTCAACTCGGATACATTTTTTCTCTCTCGCTATTTGCACTTCTTTACTTGAAGTTAACCAAAGTAACCCTATTTCTGGCTGGCCTGGGTTCTGTCCTCAGCCTTCCCTCCGCAGTGTCTCGTCCTTGCTGCTCCTCTTGCTTTGAATCTTGAGGTTTCAAAGGGTCTCTCATAACTGGCTGCGATGCATTTTCTTCTCTGATGCACCTTATGTCTAAACATCTTTACAGATAAATTAGATTGATTGGTGATCTCCACTGGTGTTGGTTAAAGCCAGTGTCTGATGATTTTTAAATGTTTTGTAATTCTATGAATCTTACCCAGTTGACTCACCCCCTCGCCCAAATCTCAAATGTACAGAGAAATCTACCCTGATTGATTTGATATTGACAAATGTTTCACATAAATATATTGCGTTTTTTTTTATGATTTAAGTGACCATTGTGCTGTTGTTGTTACAAATACTAAGGTTCCTAAGACATCCCCACGCTTTATTCCTAAGAGACATTTTAAGAGTTTTAACGAGCAGGCTTTCTTTCTTTCATGATTCATTTATTTTGACTGGAGCAAGATTGAGTTTATTCCTGGTGTGGAAACTGACTGGAAATTCTTTCATTATGTTTTTTTCCAAATAGTAAACAAACATGCCCCATTCCACAGGTTATCCACAGGGATAATCCATGGTTCTCCTCTGAGCTGTCTTGTATTATTCACAACCGTAATCTAGCCTGGGCTAAAGCAAGGAAACCATGTTCTGAAGCCGATTGGCTTCTTTTTAGGCAGTTACGAAAACAAGTGTTATTGTTTTCCTCAGGAAGGCCAAGTCTGAATATTTTATGTCTGTTACCACTGATAACCTGAATGACCTAAAAGTTTTGGAAGGCTATTAAGTCTATGTCTGGTAACAGTAATGTTAATGAATTACCGTTATGTGTATTGAAGGACTGTTGCCATATATGACAAAACTGAAATGCTGAATTGTTTCAATGAGCACTTTGTATCATCTGGTAGGCTATTTAATTCAGTGTCCTCTGTCTCTGTACAACCCTGTGTGGATGAACCAGTAAAAGGTGGTCAAACATTTAGCTTGTTGCCATTCTCAGTGCAGGTGGTACATAAAGCCCTGAAATCCTTAGATCAGAGAAAGTCTGCAGGTCCTGATCTTCTTGATCCCTGCCTATAAAATCTGACAGCTGATTTCATAGCTGAACCACTTACATATCTGCTCAATCTAACCCTGGAATGTAATGAATTTCCAAAGGTCTGGAAATCAGCATTTGTCCTGCCACTTTTTAAAAGTGGGGAGATCCAACTCTTTCAAATAATTACAGGCAAATCTCAAAGCCGTCACCCCTGGCGAAAATACTTGAAACCCTTGTTAGTGAACAGCAACAAAATAGTTTAAATACTAACTCTATTGTATCAATGTACCAGTCGGGCTTCAGGAAGAAGGATAGCAAAATTAAAGCCATTAAGTTTTTAAATTATATCATCGAAGCCCTTGACAAAAAACAGCACTGTGTATCACTTTTAATTGATCTCTCTAAGGCTTTGATACAGTTGATCATGCTATTCTGAGGCAGTGATTGTCGAGCGTAGGTCTTTCGGAGCATGCAGTTGCATGGTTTGCTAACTATCTGTCTCATAGAACTCAGTGCACTCAATTTGATGGGCTCATGTCTGTTAAATTGTCTGTCTGTAATGGTGTGCCCCAGGGCTCTGTACTTGGTCCTCTGTGGTGAAAATTCTACCCTTAATCAATAATGAGGAGGCAAAATGAATAATCAATCAAGGTATTACTTTTCTAAAAAGACTTGTTATAACAAGGAGGCTTGTCGCCATCTTAATTATCTGTGGTACTAAGCTAATTCTGATTTCTCTCACACAGTCTTTGCCCAGAAACAGGCTCCAAAACAGAACAATAGCTATGCTGCTGGTGTACAGGATATAACCTTTACTCTGTCTAGGATCAAGAGAAACCAGTCAGTTTCTGTCATATTCTTGGCTGAGTGCCTGAACATCATGGGTTCATTCCACACACACAGAACAGTTAGAAGAGGCCTATATCAATGCACACATAGACCTTTTGTCACGTTCGTCATAACGAGGAGACCAAGGCGCAGAGTGATATGAATACATTACTCGTTAATGAAAGCGAACACTGAACAAATTGACTGTGACGCTAATATATATATATACAGTGCCTTGCGAAAATATTCGGCCCCCTTGAACTTTGCGACCTTTTGCCACATTTCAGGCTTCAAACATAAAGATATAAAACTGTATTTTTTGTGAAGAATCAACAACAAGTGGGACACAATCATGAAGTGGAACGACATTTATTGGATATTTCAAACTTTTTTAACAAATCAAAAAATGAAAAATTGGGCGTGCAAAATAATTCAGCCCCTTTACTTTCAGTGCAGCAAACTCTCTCCAGAAGTTCAGTGAGGATCTCTGAATGATCCAATGTTGACCTAAATGACTAATGATGATAAATACAATCCACCTGTGTGCAATCAAGTCTCCGTATAAATAGGATCCCCAATCAGAGACAACGATAAACAGCTGTCTCTGATTGGGAACCAATTCAGGCCACCATAGACCTACATATACCTAGACATACTAAAACCCCATAGATATACAGAAACACCTAGACAATACAAAAACTAAACCAACCACCCTTGTCACACCCTGACCTAACCAAAATAATAAAGAAAACAAAGATAACTAAGGTCAGGGCGTGACACCTTTCTATGTTATATGAGTTAGTTTCTTTAACAATCTCAAGCCCAATGTCTAGGCTTAAAGAAGGATATCTTAGTACACAAGCATTAGTAAGGTTTAACAGAAATTTCCCTCACACCCCTCTTATTCACTATTTATATAAATAATTTAAACAAAAATGTGCAAAATGCGCAACTTCACTTTTACGCTGATGATACTGTTATTTATTGTTGTGCCTCGTCTCTCACAAAAGCTTTCCAGAACTTGCAAACTGCTTTTTATACTGTTCAACATACCTTGTGTCAATTGAAGCTTCAATACTGACAAACTGAACTAATGGTGTTTTCTAAAGAAAGAAAGAAACATCCGAAGCTTTCACCTATTACTACCTGTCCGGGCAATGAGATTGAGACTGTAACCTCATATAAATATCTTGGATTTTTAATTGATGATGGCCACTCTATTAAATTGCATATTCAACAACTTACAAAACAATTGAAGCTGAAGTTGAGATTTTATTTTAGGAATAAGGCCTAAAATGTGTTTTTTCTTTTGAAACCAGGAGGCTAGTATCAGCTACATTTATGCCTTTACTAGACTGTGGGGATATTTTATATATGAATGCTTCCACTCAGTGTTTGAGATCAATTGACACCCTTTACCATGGCACTTTGAGATGTATTTTAAACTGCAAAAACCTTACGCACCACTGCACTTTGTATACCAGGGTTGTCTGGCCTTCTCGTCACTCGTAGGCTCAGGCACTGGTATACTTTTATTTACATAGCCATTTTCGGTTTACTACCATTTTATTTCGGCATTTTTATTAATCAGATATGTGGTGGGTGCTCTCTTTGTTCGCAGGATTTAGTCCTGCTAACTGTTCCAAATGTCCAAACTGAATTTGGTAAAAGAGCTTTTATGTACTCTGTGCCATCGGCTTGGAATAGCTTACAAAATACTTTTAAACTGTAAGAACTTGTCCCGATTGATGAGGATTTTGAGGCTGATTCCCTGACCTATCCATGTTTTTAATTTGATGTTTTATGATGGTGTTATACTCTTGTGAATTCAGTTTTTTTTATTAGATTACCTGTAGTTTATCATATTATATGTCTCTAATTGTGTAATGACTTGGTACTGCCTATCTTGGCCAGGACGCTCTTAAAAAAGAGGTTTCAAATCTCAATGAGCCCTTCCTGGTTAAATAAAAAATAAATAAAAATACAGAGGACAGGCATGCTTTATTCATGCTATCTATTGGTGAATGTTTACATCATGTGTGGAATGGAATCTTTGTTTCAATATTTGAATTGTTCTTGATTGTGATAGTGATTATTTGTCAGTGTTACACTCAAGCCATTCTTCCTTATTGCACAAGTACCATATCATCATATTAGCCATGATCTGTTCATATGGAGGTACAGTACCATATCATTAGCCATGATCTGTTCATATGGAGGTACAGTACCATATCATTAGCCATGATCTGTTCATATGGAGGTACAGTACCATATCATTAGCCATGATCTGTTCATATGGAGGTACAGTACCATATCATTAGCCATGATCTGTTCATATGGAGGTAAAGTACGTTTGGGAAGTGAAAACGGCATAGATACAATGGTTCTTAGTGGAGAGCTATGAACTAACATAAATCATTCTGACAGGCAATCTACTTCACCAGTCTAAATACTGTTTGAATGACACTTTGACAGCATAATAATTAGTATTTCTTGTGCTGAACAGAACTGGCACAGCAGAAGCAGAAAGGTTACCACAGAGGCAAACATGGCCACATTTAAAGCACTGCCAAACAAGGTGAATATTCAGTCACTGCTCTCCTTTCTCCAAATCATGCTCTGTAACATATGGAAATGGTGTCGGTCAGCGTTTTGTGGCTGTTGTGGGATCACAGAACTTCACTTTATCTATCAGTCAAATGGAGGAAGAGCCTGAATGCGATTAAACACTGAAGTATTTTATGGTTGGCCAGTCAAGAAACATGCCCTGCAAGGCATCCTCTGAGAGTTGTAACAGCAGCTTTAAAAATATTAGACTATTTAAAATGTTATTTATCCGTTATTTTTACCAGGTAAGTTGACTGAGAACACGTTCTCATTTACAGCAACGACCTGGGGAATAGTTACAGGTAAACCACAACAACCAGAATCGTGGTGTTCCCGTGTGATGGAGGAAGATCGTCACGAAATCCACGGATAGGTGGGACCACGGCAGTTGTAGAACGGGTAGGGGTTGTAATTATGTGTCTAGGTGCCTTGCACTGAATGCACACCGAGCAGGAGGAGACATACACCCTCACGTCCTCAGCTAAAGTGGGCCACCAGTACTTCCCACTAAGACAGCGCAGTGTCCGACCGATGCCAGGATGACCAGAGGATCAATCGATCAATCAACAAATCAATCGATCACGAACATCAGACGGAACATACTTACGTCCAACTGGACACTGGGTAGGAGTATGGCTCCGTACGTAACGCCCGTTCGATGTCCGCGTCAACCTCCCATACCACCGCTGCCACTAGGCAAGAAGCCGGAAGTATGGGAGTAGGATCCATGGACCGCTCCTCTGTGTCATACATCCGAGACAGTGCATCTTCTTTAGCGTTCTGGGAACCTGGTCTGTATGATAGAGTGAACACAAAACGGGTGAAAAACACAGCCCACCTTGCCTGGCGAAGATTCAATCTCCTCAACTCCCGGATGTACTCCAGAGTGAGGTGGTCAGTCAAAATGAGAAAAGGGTGTTGAGCCCCCTCAAGCCAATGCCTCCATGCTTCAGAGCCCCGACAATAGCCAATAGCTCCCGGTCCCCCACAATATAGTTTCGCTCCGCTGGGCTGAGTTTCTTCGAAAAGAACGCACAAGGGCGGAGTTTAAGTGGCGTACCTGAGCGCTGAGACAGCACAGCTCCTATCCCAGCCTCGGACGAGTCCACCTCAACTATGAACGCTAAGGAGTGATCAGGATGAGCCAACACAGGAGCCGAGGTAAACAGAGCCTTCAGTTGACAAAAAGCTCTGTTCGCCCGAGCGGACCACTGCAGTCGCACCGGTCCCCCCTTTGCCAGCAGCATACCACCCTGCATACCACTGCTGGCTTGCTTCTGAAGCTAAGCAGTGTTGGTCCTGGTCAGTCCCTGGATGGGAGACGAGATGCTGCTGGAAGTGGTGTTGGAGGGCCAGTAGGAGGCACTCTCTCCTCTGGTCTAAAAAAATATCCCAATGCCCCAGGGCAGCACCCTACACTGCCCTGTGTAGGGTGCTGTCTTTCGGATGGGACGTTAAACGGGTGTCCTGACTTTCTGAGGTCATTAAAGATCCCATGGCACTTATTGTAAGAGTAGGGGTGTTAACCCCGGTGTCCTGGCTAAATTCCCAATCTGGCCCTCAAACCATCACGGTCACCTAATAATCCCCAGTTTACAATTGGCTCATTCATCCCCCCTCCTCTCCCTTGTAACTGTTCCCCAGGTCATTGCTGCAAATGAGAACGTGTTCTCAGTCAACTTACCTGGTAAAATAACAGATAAATAAATAAATAATAAATAAAAATTCAGCAAAGAAGTAATGGGAGCCTCTACTCAACCAAAGCCCCGGATAAACCTCTGGTAGTAGTTGGCAAACCCTAAGAACCGCTGCACCTCCTTTACCGTGGTTGGAGTCAACCAATTACTCACGGCTGAAATGCAGTCATTCTCCATCTCCACCCCTGACTCGGACAGGCGGTACCCTAGGAAGGAGACTGACTGTTGGAAGAACAGATATTTCTCAGCCTTAACATACAGGTCATGCTTCAACAGTCCTTGCGCACCAGAGACACATGCTTGGCGCGTTTAGCGGAGTATATTAGAATGTCTTCTATATACACCACTACACCCTGCCCGTGCAGGTATCTGAAAATCTACAAATGATTGGAATAGAGATGGAACATTCACCAACCCGTACAGCATGACGAGGTACTCATAGTGCCCAGAGGTGGTACTAAATGCAGTCTTCCACTCATCCCCCTCCCGGATAAGCACCAGGTCGTAAGCACTCCTGAGATCCAATTTGGTGAAGAAGCGTGCCCCATGCAATGACATTTACATTTACATTTAAGTCATTTAGTCATACTGGCTATGAGAGGCAGAGGGTAACTATACTTCACTGAAATATGATTTAAACCCCTATAGTCAATGCACGGGCGTAAACCACCCTCCCTCTTCACAACAAAGAAACTTGAAGAGACTGTTGAAATGGAAGGTCGAATGTATCCCTGTACCAGAGGTTCAGTGATATATATATATATATATATATGTGTGTTTCCATAGCCGTTGTCTCCTTCTGTGACAGAGGATACACGTGACTCCTGGGAAGTGCTGCGTCCACCTGGAGATTTGTTGTGAGATGGAATGGACGGACCCCGATCCAGACGTCCGCGGGTAGCCAACAGGTTATCCAGCAGGATGGATAAATCCACCAGCTGGTCGAGGTTAAGGGTGGTATCCCTGCAGGCCAACTCCCGACGAACATCCTCACGTAGACTACATCTGTAATGGTCGATCAGGGCCCTCTCATTCCATCTCGCGCTGGCAGGCAGGGTTCTGAAGTCCAGTGAGAATTCCTGTGCGCTCCTCATCCCCTGTCTGAGATGGAACAAGCGTTACCCCTCGTTAGACCACTCGAAAGCGGCGGGTGAAATCCTCGTAGCGGACCGACGCTGCATCGATACTTCCCCATTGAGCTTTGGCCCACTCAAGCGCCTTCCCAGACAGACAGGAGATGAGGGCGGACATGCTCTCGTATCCCGAGGGGGCCGGGTGGACGGTCGCCAGGTAGAGTTCCAACTGGGCAGCTGTCCCATCATATGCGCTCGGGAGGGAGAGCCGAATCCCACTGGGTCCAGATGACGGAGGGGTGGACAGCAGTGTGGGTTGTGGTGTTGGTTGGAGAGAAGTAGATGAGGTTATAGGAAAAACCCCTCTTTCCCATCGCTCCATGTTGAGCAGCAATCGATCCATGGCTGTGCCAAGATGTTGAAGCATTGTCGCGTGCTGCTGGACTTGTTCCTCCACTGGTACTGGAGGACTGGGTGCACCTACTGACTCCATAAGGAGTGCGTGATTCTGTCAGCGTCAGTGGTGTATAGGTGAGGACGGAGTCAAGCGCAGGAAACAGAACTGAGTAAAAATAACGTCCTTTTCACAGGGAAATTAAACAGTACAATAAATCCACGTAGGGATATATTTAAAAAAAATATATTAAAAATGTAAACATTTAAAAATTAAAAAATAACACGCAAGACTAACACATAACAGGAACAACACGCACAACACATACTGTGAACCAGAGGGTTAAATAGGGAAATAATAATAACTTAATGAGAACCAGGTGTGTACAATCAAGACATAACAAATGGAAAACAGAAACATGGATCGGTGGCAGCTAGAAAGCCGGTGCCGAACACCGCCTGAACAAGGAGAGGCACCAACTTCGGCGGAAGTCGTGACAACAGGGGAGAGAGGGGGGGGGTGAATGAGTCAAATGGTTTAACCATAAGAGATTTACAGGAAAAAAATCGAATGGTTACATAAATCAGACAATAATGTGTCGTACCTATTAGTTCAAGGCCCAGCTTTTTGTGTCTTGTACAGATAAGAGCATGCGGATATATCATGTATCATACATAACAAAGGGAGTATCCTGGGGTAAAATGAATGTCAAGGTTTGGTATCACAGAAATTCTGACTTGAACCACCTAGTTGTATTCAAAACCTCTGCATATTGTGTATGGTTCTTCTTTATCAGAAATCAAGGTATTCCATCTCGTCCAAATCCTGACAAAATCCTGACCCCCAGCTGCAAATAATGACTTGTCATCCTGCATTATGAATGAGCCATCGGAGCCAATCAGGGATTAGATGTGGTTCTAAGGTTACAATCTGTGAGGCAGGATCAGAGGGGATGACAGATTGCTTGAGGTAGGAGGTTGACTGTAGGCTATCTGCTGCTACACACACACAGAGGCCCCAACCTCTTTCCACTCTCCACAAGGGGGCCAGATGTGGTGTGGTTGGAGATATCAAAGACTGTACACAGACAGCTCTCGCACAAACATATGAAATCCTGCCCACTGTGTTCACATGGACATAGAGAATTAGCATGGGCTGTTATCACAACAGAAACAAAACTGTCAGCTTATGGCCTCCCGTGTGGCACAGAGGTTTAAGGCACTGCATTGCAGTGCTAAAAGCTTCACGACAGACCCAGGTTTGATCCCGGGCTGTATCACAACCGGCCGTGATCTGGAGTCCCATAGGGCGGCGTAGAATTGGCCCAGTGACGTCCGGGTTAGTGGAGGGTTTGGCCAGGGTGGTTTTACTTGGCTAATTGCGCTCTAGCGACTCCTTGGGGTGGCCGGGCCCCTGCAGGCTGACCTCGGTCGTCAGGTGAACAGTGTATCCTCCGACACATTGGTGGGGCTGGCTTCAGGGATAAGCGGGCGGGTGTTTAAGAAGCACGGATTGGCGGGTCATGTTTCGGAGGACGCATGGCTCAACCTTTACCTCCCAAACAATTATTTATAAAAACTGTCAGCTTATAGAACTTGTCAGCCATATCCAGTTGGACCTTGAATGTACCCAACCTGACCAACCTGAATGTACAGACATGTCTTGGAAGTGTTCATTTACAGGTGGCAGAACACCTTCTATTAAAGTAATGTACTTACTGCACTGTAAAAATTTGAAGTTGACAGACCGGGAACGACGAGAGCATTAGCTAATATATTCATCATTCTCCACCTATTTAGCCTTTCTCTGTTAATCATTAAAAGCTCCCGATGGGTTTTTATTTTAGGGGACCAGAACCACCTTTTTGAAATGTAGGCCAGTGTACAGAGCCCAACGCAATAGGTTCTGTCCTAAATCTCTGAGCTAGTGTAGAGGGAGTGTGAAGCTGTTGAATTGTGAGCATAGGAAGTGAAACACATCATTAGGGTGACAGTCACTGTAATAGGACAATATAGGTTGTCTTTGTGCCCAAGTGGTCAAAACTCATCAACAGACAGAAGCTAGAGTACTCCTTCAAATGCAACCGTTGAATTGCATTGACAATATCTCTTTCTGTGTGTAGGTGCTCATCTGGTCGTCTGCGGCTCGATGAAAAGTGGTTCTGCCAGAGCTGACTGTCCTCCATTGCTGTCAACCCTGGTCCACATACCTGATCTCTGATCCCCCTTAGGTGCACACAAACGTTAAGGCTTCACCTGGCAACTCCTCATCATAGATAAGAGGTGATGAAATCACTACTGATGTTCTTCATACCTATAGGTTGACCCATGTAGAAAACAAATTCCACCATTGCCTAGATCTGTCCCTTTTTTTATTAAGAGAATTCTTATCATCTCAGCTAAACAGATTTACCTGGAAGCGAACCTGCTTCACTTGCTGTGATAACATTCAAATTAATAACTGACTGAAATAGGTTGTTGGGTCATCCCTTTCAACTAATCTGAAAACACCTAGGTCCTTTACACACCCTTTAGGTGCTCATGCTTCATGGGATATCCAGCAGGAGAGGGTGGAGGCTGTAAACCAATAGTGGTTGGACGAAAACTATCCCAAAACCAGGAATGTGAACCTGAGTGTGAACCTGATAAATAAGTAATGGCCTCCAGGTCCCTTGGGAAATTGCCCAAATGTTTACTTGCACCTTGGAGATGTTTTCAAAGTTTGATGAGGCAGGTGAGGAACTAGCCTGGCATGCCATAGACGTCGGAAGGTCTTGAGGATTGATAGAGATGTCAAAGGGGAGTGTTGGGTGTCTTTTGACCCAACTCATGTGCAACTGACAAGATAGGACGCAGATTGAGAGTGAGAGTGAGAGTGAGAGTGAGAGTGAGAGAGCGCACGAAAGAGAGAGTGAGAGAGATGGACAGCATGTCTGCTGTTTGCTGATGATCTGGTGCTTCTGTCACCAACCAAGGAGGGCCTACAGCAGCACCTAGATCTTATGCACAGATTCTGTCAGACCTGGGCCCTGACAGTAAATCTCAGTAAGACCAAAATAATGGTGTTCCAAAAAAGGTCCAGTCATCAGGACCACAAATACAAATTCCATCTAGACACTGTTGCCCTAGAGCACACAAAAAACTATACATACCTTGGCCTAAACATCAGCGCCACAGGTAACTTCCACAAAGCTGTGAACGATCTGAGAGACAAGGCAAGAAGGGCATTCTATGCCATCAAAAGAAACATAAATTTCAACATACCAATTAGGATTTGGCTAAAAATACTTGAATCAGTCATAGAGCCCATTGCCCTTTATGGTTGTGAGGTCTGGGGTCCGCTCACCAACCAAGACTTCACAAAATGGGACAAACACCAAATTGAGTCTCTGCACGCAGAATTCTGCAAAAATATCCCCCTGTACAACGTAAAACACCAAATAATGCATGCAGAGCAGAATTAGGCCGATACCCACTAATTATCAAAATCCAGAAAAGAGCCGTTAAATTCTACAACCACCTAAAAGGAAGCGATTCACAAACCTTCCATAACAAAGCCATCACCTACAGAGAGATGAACCTGGAGAAGAGTCCCCTAAGCAAGCTGGTCCTGGGGCTCTGTTCACAAACACAAACACACCCTACAGAGCCCCAGGACAACAGCACAATTAGACCCAACCAAATCATGAGAAAACAAAAAGATAATTACTTAACACATTGGAAAGAATTAACAAAAAACAGAGCAAACTAGAATGCTATTTGGCCCTACACAGAGAGTACACAGCGGCAGAATACCTGACCACTGTGACTGACCCAAAATTAAGGAAAGCTTTGACTATGTACAGACTCAGTGAGCATAGCCTTGCTATTGAGAAAGGCCGCCGTAGGCAGACATGGCTCTCAAGAGAAGACAGGCTATGTGCTCACTGCCCACAAAATGAGGTGGAAACTGAGCTGCACTTCCTAACCTCCTGCCCAATGTATGACCATATTAGAGAGACATATTTCCCCCAGATAACACAGATCCACAAAGAATTCGAAAACAAATCCAATTTTGAAAAACTCCCATATCTTTTGGGTGAAATTCCACAGTGTGCCATCACAGCAGCAAGATTTGTGACCTGTTGCCACGAGAAAAGGGCAACCAGTGAAGAACAAACACCATTGTAAATACAACTCATATTTATGCTTATTCATTTTATCTTGTGTCCTTTAACTATTTGTACATTGTATATATATATATATAATATGACATTTGTAATGTCTTTACTGTTTTTAAACTTCTGTATGTGTAATGTTTACTGTTAATTTTTGTTGTTTTTCACTTTATATATTCACTTTGTATGTTGTCTACCTCACTTGCTTTGGCAATGTTAACACATGTTTCCCATGCCAATAAAGCCCCTTGAATTGAATTGAATTGAATTGAGAGAGCGAGAGAGAGAGAGAGCGAGAGAGCGAGAGAGCGAGAGAGCGAGAGAGCGAGAGAGCGAGCGAGAGAGCGAGAGAGAGCGAGAGAGAGCGAGAGAGAGAGAGAGAGAGAGAGAGAGAGAGGAAGAGAGAGAGAGAGAGAGAGAGAGAGAGAGATGGTTCTCCTTCCGTCTGCAGATCTAGGGGCCTTTGAAATTGTAAAATTGAGAACCTCAATGGTACAGTAGGATGCTGAAGGCCATTTACATACCTCAGACATCAGCTGTCTACCCCAGAATAGAATAGTAAACAAGCCACAACGCAGGGCACCTGACAACTAGGACAGCCAGGTGAAGCTTTACTGCTTTCCAGCTGAATTTTCCAACTGAATGTGAACTATTGATAAAAAATTCTCAAATGCAGCAGAGAAGCTAATTATTACTGTAACATCATGTAGAATTATGTTCTACTTACGACTTAAAGCAGTCTATACAGCAAATACACATATTGCTGTTTTCACATGAATATACCAACTTAAGTGGGTCAATTACTCTGAATCCAAAATACTGAAGCTTTTGTTTTTAAATCACCATTATCCCAAACTGAAAGACCAAACAATGGTTACTGTAATGTAGTATCCAACTGTACAACGAAATACAAAGAGTCTCCCTATCATAGTGATAAATGAACTGTCAGGGACAAAACACAAAGAGACAAAGGGCTTTGATGATGAGTAATAGTTTAAGGGGCCACTTACATGTATCTGTGTGTGCATACTGTATATGCACAAGTATGTGTGCACTGTACGTGAATCACTTTTCTCAATCCAACCCTACCATGTAAAAGCACAAGGCTTACTGTGCTGCCACGGTGATGATTGAAAGTTGAGGGGGCTCGTGAGGCTGTCAGTGGGGTTGTTTCCTTACAAGAGCTCATATTTGACCTTAGAGAGTGCAGTGCATCCCATATTCCAACTAGGTTAGCTAGATAAATGTGCTACAAGACTGTTTTGCTAGCACAGACTTGAATATGTTCTGGGATTTATCCAATGGCATTGAGGAGTATACCACCTCAGTCACCAGCTTCATCAAAAAGTGCATTGACGACATCCTCCCCACAGTGACCGTACGTACATATCCCAACCAGAAGCCATGGATTACAGGCAATATCTGCACCGAGCTAAAGGCTAGAGCTGCCCCTTTCAAGAAGCAGGACACTAATCTGGACGCTTATAAGAAATACCGCTATGCCCTCAGGCGAACCATTAAACAGGCAAAGGGTTAATATAGGACTAAGATTGACTCCTACTACACTGGCTCTGATGCTCAATGCTTGCAAATTATTATGGACTACAAAGGGAATCCCAGCCGAGAGCTGCCCAGTGACACGAGCCTACCAGACGGACTAAATGCCTTTTCTGCTCGCTTTGAGGCATGCATGAGAGCACCAGCTGTTCCTGATGAATGTGTGATCACGCTCTCTGTAGCCGATGTGAGCATGATCTTTAAACAGGTCAACATTCACAAGGCCATGGGACCAGATGGATTACCAGTACATGTACTCAGAGCATGCACCTGGTAATCCCCCCCACAGGACAGGTAACATGTTTTATTCAGCACATTTGACAAATAACATTTGATTTGCTTTGAAATCACATAGGTACTGATAATGTACATATGTGGTGGAGCTTTAGTATCTGTGCAACACACATCTAACCATTTCACAAAGCTCTGTCATTTATTC
This sequence comes from Oncorhynchus keta, assembly GCF_023373465.1. Lineage (NCBI taxonomy): Eukaryota > Metazoa > Chordata > Actinopteri > Salmoniformes > Salmonidae > Oncorhynchus > Oncorhynchus keta. Next base: position 28,872,713 of record NC_068435.1, on the reverse strand, counting down.
CCAACATGTATTGTGTGAAAGGGTCAGAAATCTTTGTTGCTCTTCTAACTCATCTCAACAAAATATAGCAATATGAGGGACTATACAAACCTTTGGTGTTCTAATGTCCACATTAAATCGACCTCTGGGCTTATGTCTTGTACCCATTCTTCAATCCATTTAAAAAAGTTGAGAGAGAATATGACAATAAAACATGAATTGTGGCTTAATCTGAAGCAACAGTCCCCCTAATGGAGCAACACATATTTCTTGTGGTATTGTGGAATGGCATCAATGGTCCCCCTAATGGAGCAACACATATTTCTTGTGGCATTGTGCAACGGCATCAACCCCCCATGGGCTGATTTATCGCTCTAATACATCAACGACAGGCACTATAACACATTTGTGTTCACGAGAGCTGTGTGTGTGTGTGCGCAAGAACAAACAAACTTTTTTAATGGAGGACCAGAATGCATGATTGATTATATGATCAGATTATGCAAGTTGTCCCCAAGACGTACCTCCCTCTGGTACAGATAACCACAGAGAACGCAAGGATAGAGTCTCACATGATTTCCACATCAGTAAGTCCTGGACGTTGAGTTTTACTGTTAAGTTAAATGCAGAAAATATTTGTGTATCTTCACTGCTTTATGTAATATTGATTTGCCGCATTCAAGAAGCAGGACACTAATGCTTATAAGAAATCCCGCTATGCCCTCAGACAAACCATCAAACAGGCAAAGTGTCAATATAGAACTAAGATTGAATCCTACTACACTGGCTCTGATGCTCGTCGGATGTGGCAATGCTTGCAAACTATTACGGACTACAAAGCCTACCAGATGGGCTAAATGCCTTTTATGCTCGCTTCAAGGCAAGCAACACTGAAGCATGCATGAGAGCACCAGCTGTTCCAGATGACTGTGTGATCACGCTCTCCATAGGCGATGTGAGCATGACCTTTAAACAGGTCAACATTCATAAGGCCACGGGGCCAGACAGATTACCAGGACGTGTACACAGAGCATGCGCCTGGTAATCCCCCCCCCCACAGGAATGCTTCCCAAAGTTGTATCAAGTTGGCTAGAAGTCCTTTGGGTGGTGGACCATTCTTGATAGATAGCCTCAGTGAATCTCATTAGGACTAGGTGCAAAACTGGAGAAATGTTTTGATCATGATGACGAAAAGTAAAGGAATGACTTTGCCTTCATGACTCGCCATTGAGTGACTATACCTGTGTGTTGTAGCTAGCTAACGTGTGTCTGTGAGATGTGTAATATTCTGCATGAGTTGAGTTGTGTTGTGACAAGCTAGGGTTGGTATACAGAGACAGCCTTATTTGGTAAAAGACCAAGGGTGGTTTGCACCAACATGGTTGAAATTAATCAAGGATTAGAACTATTCTAGGTTTTGTAAATCTAGGTTCAAATTAATCAGAGATGTGTTGCACCACTTAATTTGAAATCTGGATCAGTAAACGAATGGTTTTAAACTATGATGAGTGACATGTTACACCAATATATGAGGTATTTTGTGAGTTGAAACAAAGTACCAAGCCTACTTGACAAATGAGGCCACAAAGTTGCTGTTATAAAATAATAACAATGTAACGTTAGAACTACTGCAATTCCATTGTGAAAGGTTCTCATGGGATGGCTGATTTGAAATAAAATCTGTTACTTGCCAGTACTAGACAGAAAACAAATTTGCTAGCTACTGTAGCTAGCTAGTTTATAAACCAAGCTAGCTAGCATACAATATTATTTATTATTGTCATTACTTAACATTATTTAGCCATTTTTTTATTGTCATCTTGCCACCTGATCATGCATGTCAAAGAGGTTCACATTTCTCAGATTATGAAAAAACTCTTGTCGGAGCTGATGGAGGAACTTAGTAACGTACTGGGGATAAAAAGACAGACAACACGACTGTCAAAAAAGAAGGAAGACACTGAGCCATTTTATGTAACAAATCGACACGGATTAAAGAGAAGAGGGAATCAAATTGTATGAAAGCGTGCTGGAAAAAAGGTAAAAGCAAAAGCCAAAAAGGATGTGGCAGAGGAGAGGCTGGGGCTATTTCAGACCGGAGCCGGAGCGGGGCCTCCATCCAAGGGAATTGATCCTGTCACCCAGAAGATATACAAGATGATTCCCCAGCAGTTTGTCCCTCTCCATAGCCACTATGATGACGACAGACATCTTGACCCTACAATATCTAGTAAGCATAAATAACTGGTAAATATCAATGCCTATAATGCACGTTAAAATGAACGCTAATACTATTTCACTACAATACTACCGTTATCAGACTCGTTACAGCATGTTGCATAACATCATCATTCGTACCAAGGCTGGGCATATCATAAACCCCAATTCAATTGTTGTACAAATTTGGCCTACTAATAATTAGTTAATCATCATAAAACTCTGCAGGATTCAACCTGTCCCTAATTATTCTCTGAAGAACTCTGTTGTTTTGGTCTCTCCACAAAAGATATGCTGCCATCTTATCAGTTAAACCACCTCAAGTCATAGTTTAGAATGAATCTTCAATCTTAAATTAATATTTTTTTTTTATTCATTGAGCAACAGGCTTAAAATGAATCTAGGTATAAAGGGAAATCTAAACTTAGATTAGAGGAAGGATTTAATTTAACTAGGATTAATTTAAAACTAAGTTTAAAATTGGGTTCAACAAGATTAATAGATAAACCTTGATTTAACCCAGTTGAAAAGTTAATCCATGTTGGTGCAACCCACCCCCAAGTCCTTATTAAGGCAAGAACAGCTAAAATAAGCAAAGAGAAATGACAGCCATCATTACTTTATGACATGAAGGTCAATCACTACAGACAATTTCAAGAACTTTCAAAGTTTCTTCAAGTGCAGTTGCAAACCCCTATTAGATTATGTTCACCAGCTGTTAATTACAAATAGACACAGACTGCCACCCATTGTCTTACCGGAGGCAGCTGTTCTATCTTGCCGTTGGACCGAAAACCCCACTAGCTGTATGTTATCCATGTTGTCGTTAAGCCACGACTCTGTGAAACATAAGATATTACATTTTTTTAATGTCCCGTTGGTATGATATCCTTAATCAGAGCTCATCCATTATTTTTATCCAATGATTGCACGTTGGCTAATAGAACTGATAGTAGAGGGGGTTTACTCACTCGCCTACAAATTCTCAGAAGGCAGCCCGATCTCCGCCCCCTTTTTCTCTTCATGCAAATGATGGGGATTTGAGACTGTTCCCGAAAAGCAGTATATCCTTCACGTCGGACTCATTAAAAAAAATCTTTGTCCAGTTTGAGGTGAATAATTGCTGTTCTGATGTCCAGAAGTTATTTTGGTCATAAGTGACCATAGAAACAACATTATGTACAAATTTTTTTTTTTTTTAAGTTACAAATAACGTGAAAAAAGAACAAAATAGGACAGTTTGTTAGGAGCACGTTAAACGGCAACGATCCCCTCCGGCGCCATTTCTTAAAACTAGCAGCAAGATTGTAGCTAGTTACTTCCAAATACATTTCAAATACATTTACAATAAAGTCAACACCTAAATAATTTCTGATGCAGCTGTTGTCATTGAGGCACTTGTCAGTACGCTTGTAAAAAATATGACAAAACATTTTATGTGAAATTCCATTATAAACATGTTCAAGAGCTAGCAATATCTATACCACAATGCAGCTGTGAGCATACTAGGCATTCTATATTATACTATAACAGCAGTCTATCTGAATATGGATGTTGTGTGGGCTAAATGTTCCAGGCAGGGTCCTGAATGTTCTTCAGCTGGTGAACCTTGTCTTGTGTTTGGCAATGGCAGCTGGTCTGGCAGAACTTCATGAGCTCCATGACCTTGGACATACACTGAGTGCCCTCAGAACATTTGTTGTGGGCATGGACTTATTAAGGTGTCGAAAGCGTTCCACAAGGATGCTGGCCTATGTTGACTCCAATGATTCCCACAGTTATGTCAAGTTGGCTCGATGTCCTTTGGGTGGTGGACCATTCGGGATACACACCGTAAGCTATTGAGGGTGAAGAACCCAGCAGCGTTGCAGTTCTTGACACACTCAAACCAGTGTGCCTTGCACCTTCTCCCATACCCCTTTCAAAGTACTTAAATATTTTGTCTTGTCCATTCACCCTCTGAATGACACACATACACAATCCATGTCTCAGTTGTCTCGAGGCTTAAATATCCTTCTTTACCCTCTCCTCCCATTCATCTACATTGATTGAAGTGGATGTAACAAGTGACATCAATAAGGGATCTTAGCTTTCATCTGGATTCACCTGGTCAGTCTATGTCATGGAAACTCAATATTAGGAAGGTGTTCCTCATGTTTTGTACACTCAGTGAAAATTATACTGTATATATTTCCAAACATATTTTTATATATTTTCATTACTTTGTGTATTTTTTTAAATAATCGTGTATTGCATTGTTGAGGAGAGCTTGCAAGTAACATTTCACTGTACCGTTTACACCCTGTATCGTGTGCACGTGACCAATAAAGTATCATTTGAGTTATTGTTTTGGGGAAACCATAACCTCTGAAGCTGATGGATAGTTAGATGTCCTTGTCATTTGGGTCCTTACTACTCGTGCTTGGTGCCTTTAAATCTTCCATCTGTCCCTATAGTGCACATTTCTTAGAACCAGAAGTCTGTTGGATTAGTTGTGGCCCCCTGAGTGATTACGATTCTGCAACCACTGTGTTCAGCTTTATTGATGTTCTAATAAAGAAAAGGATAACTCTCCGAGATCTCACTGAGAATGGAATTGGATTTCTCTACCAAACACCTTTTCACTTTTACACAACATACTTTTAAAAAATGTTTTAGTTCCAACACAATGTCATTTTGTGCAGATGAATCTAGGTCTGAAAATACCCCATTGCAAGACATGACAATTTCAACCATCAGCAGTTTCATCAAAATCCCATATCCGTTTCAATGTCTTTCTATGAACTATACTGTATATTTTGAAACCCAAAGTCAGAATCATTCTATCCAACATGTACAGATCACATGAGTGGAAACCAGATCTGAGAATATGCTTCTGAGGATGTAGAACTCTTGTATGCTTTCTTTCTGACAGGAACAACTTTATTGACAACAGGAACTTTCAAACACTGGTACTTTTTAATACTGGTGAATCAATGCCTAGGCAGAGCGCAGAAATACTTTATACATGTCAGTACTAGGCAGAGTAGGCAGTGCATCAGTAGTGGTAGTTGTCACTGTTCCCCCTAATGGAAACAGTGGTGTAATAAAATATGACTCGGTAACTGACAGTTAAACCCAACTGAATCAGAAGAACACTCATCCCTGTCTTTTGTGTATAGCTCACACTATATGGTCAATCGCTTTGTCTTATTTTAAAAGAAGCTTATAAAAGCTTATCTAAACTAACATATTTCCCACGTTATTTTCACAGGTTGTTTTTCAAGAGCTGCTTCCAGGCGTAAAGGTTCAATTTGCTTTCTTCAGAGCTTCAATTCAAACCCACTCAAATACTTCACAGCATAACAATCAAAGTGGTTTGCTAATGAACGTGCATTCTTGAAGACATAAAGATAGATCCCTTAAGTAACACTCACACAGCAGGACAAAGAGAAATGCAGATGCAGAAGCACGGTGGCTAGGAAAAACTCCCTAGAAAGGCAGGAACATAGGAAGAAACCTAGGGAGGAACCAGGCTCTGAGGAGTGGCCAGTCCTCTTCTGCCTGTGCCGGGTGGAGATTATAACAGTACATGGCCAAAATGTTCAAACGTTCATAGATGACCAGCAGGGTCAAATAATTATAATCACAGTGGTTGTAGAGGGTGCAACAGGTCAGCACCTCAGGAGTAAATGTCAGTTGACTTTTCATAGCCAATCTTTCAGAGTTAGAGACAGCAGGTACTTAGTATTTGGTAGCATTGCCTTTACATGGTTTAACTTGGGTCAAAGGTTCCGGGTAACCTTCCACAAGCTTCCCACAATAAGTTGGGTGGATTTAGGCCCATTCCTCCTTACAGAGCTGCTGTAACTGAGTCACGTTTTTAAGGCCCTCTTGCTCGCACACGCTTTTTCAGTTCTGCCCACACATTTCCTATAGGATTGAGGTCAGGGCTTTGTGATGGCTACTCCAATACCTTGACTTTGTTGTCCTTAAGCCATTTTGCCACAACTTTGGAAGTATGCTTGGGGTCATTGTCCAGTTGGAAGACACATTTGCAGATTATTATTATTATTATTGGCAGACTCGACAGCCTTGGTTTCTCAAATGATTGCCTCGCCTGTTTTACCAACTACTTCTCTGATAGAGTTCAGTGTGTCAAATCGGAGGGCCTGTTGTCTGGACCTCTGACAGTCTCTATGGGTGTGCCACAGGGTTCAATTCTCGGGCTAACTCTCTTTTCTGTATACATCAATAATGTTGCTCTTGCTGCTGGTGATTCTATGATCCACCTCTACGCAGACGACACCATTCTGTATACTTCTGGCCCCTCCTTGGACACTGTGTTAACTAACCCACAGACGAGCTTCAATGCCATACAACTCTCCTTCCGTGGCCTCCAACTGCTCTTAAACGCAAGTAAAACTAAATGCATGCTTTTCAATCGATCGCTGCCCGCACCTGCTCGCCCGTCCAGCATCACTACTCTGGACGGCTCTGACTTAGAATACGTGGACAACTACAAATACCTGGGTGTCTGGATAGACTGTAAACTCTCCTTCCAGACTCACATTAAGCATCTCCAATCCAAAATTAAATCTAGAATCGGCTTCCTATATCGCAACAAAGCATCCTTCACTCATGCTGCCAAACATACCCTCGTAAAACTGACCATCCTACCGATCCTCGACTTCGGTGATGTCATCTATAAAATAGCCTCCAACACTCTACTCAACAAACTGGATGCAGTCTATCACAGTGCCATCCGTTTTGTCACCAAAGCCCCATACACTACCCACCATTGCGACCTGTACGCTCTCATTGATTGGCCCTCGCTTCATACTTGTCGCCAAACCCACTGGCTACAGGTTATCTACAAGTCTCTGCTAGGTAAAGCCCCGCCTTATCTCAGCTCACTGGTCACCATAGCAGCACCCACTCGTAGCACGCGCTCCAGCAGGCATATCTCACTGGTCACCCCCAAAGCCAATTCCTCCTTTGATCGTATTTCCTTCCAGTTCTCTGCTGCCAGAAGCTTCTAAAGCCATGACATCATTTTCTGGACTTTTCCAAGCTGTTTAAAGGAACAGTCAACTTAATGTATGTAAACTTCTGACCCACTGGAATTGTAATACAGTGAATTATAAGTGAAATAATCTGTCTGTAAACAATTGTTGTAAAAATGACTTGTGTCATGCACAAAGTAGATGGCCTAACCGACTTGCCAAAACTATAATTTGCTAACAAGAAATGTGTGGAGTGGTTGAAAAACAAGTTTTAATGACTCTAACCTAAGTGTATGTAAACTTCTGACTTCAACTGTATGTACGGCAGGACCAAATCGAAAGGATAGGTAGGAGCAAGCCCATGTAATACTTTGTAGGTTAGCAGTAAAACCTTGAAATCAGCCCTAGCCTTAACAGGAAGCCAGTGTAGAGATGCTAGCACTGGAGTAATATGATCACATTTTCTGGTTCTAGTCAAGATTCAAGCAGCCGTATTTAGCACTAACGGAAGTTATTTAGTGCTTTATCCAGGTAGCCGGAAAGTAGAACATTGCAGTCGTCTTATCTAGAAGTGACAAAAGCATGGATTAGCTTTTCTGCATCCTTTCTGGACATAAACAAAATCTGATTTTTGCAATGTTACGAAGAAAGCTGTCCTTGAAATATTATTGATATGTTAGTCAAAAGAGAGATCAGGTCCAGAGTAATGCCGAGGGCTTTCACAGTTTTTTTGAGACAACTGTTCAACCATCAAGATTAATTGTCAGATCCAACAGAAGATATCTTTGTTTGTTGGGACCTAGAACTATATCCTATTTATGTTATCTCTTTGCCTTGTTATTTCATCTTGCCAATCTAAAACTTTGCCTGGTTATATGTCTTAGCTATGGTGCTCTAAAACTGGAGCCTCTTATCTGATCAAAAGTGTAACCCCAGGTTACACTGACATTAGACCTCCTATAGCTGTCAATCTGTTTCCTGACTTTTCTCCATCATCACCACCACAGTGTCTGCAGCGTCAGCCTTGCTGGTTGCTGTCCAAGGTGCTGATCTGTAATTGGTGGATTGGTAGGGTGACTATTGCACAACCTAGCCTGGAACTTTCTGATTAACTTCTTTCTTCTTCTTTCTTCCAATACTCTTGTAGTTTACAAGATGAATTCAATTTACATATACACTGAACAAAAATTTAAACGCAACAATTTCAAGATTTCACTGAGTTACAGTTCATATAAGGACATCAGTCAATTTAAATACATTCATCAGGCCCTAATCTATGGGTTTCACATGATTGGGAATAAAAATATGCACCTGTTGGTCTCAGATACCATAAAAAAGGTAGGGCTGTGGATCAGCAAACCAGTCAGTATCTGTTGTGACCACCATTTGCTTCATGCAGTGCAACACATCTCCTTTGCATAGAGTTGACCAGGCTGTTGATTGTCATCTATGGAATGTTGTCCCACTCCTCTTCAATGGCTGTGCGTAGTTGCTGGATATTGGCGGGAACTGGAACGTGTTATCGTACACGTCGATCCAGAGCATCCCAAATTTGCTCATGGCAGCGGATGAATGACACGACAATGGGTCTCAGGATCTCGTCATGGTATCTCTGTGCATTCAAATGGCAATTGATAAAATGCAATTGTGTTCATTGTCCGTAGCTTATGCCTGCCCATACCATAACCCCACCACCACCATGGGCACTATGTTCACAATGTTGACATCAGCAAACTGCCGCTCGCCCACACATCACCATACACGCTGTCTGCCATCTGTCCGGCACAGTTGCAACTGGAATTCATAAGTGAAGAGCACACTTCTCCAGCGAATGGCCAACTGAAGTTGGTTACGACTCTGAACTGCAGGCAGGTCAAAATCCTGGTGAGGATGACAAGCATGTAGATGATCTTCCCTGAGAGGGTTTCTGACAGTTTGTGAAGTAATTCTTTGGTTGTGCAAACCTAGTTTCATCAGCTGTTTGGGTGGCTGGCCTCAGATGATCCCACAGGTGAATAAGCTGGATGTGGAGGTCCTGGGCTGGCATGGTTACACAAGGTCTGCAGTTGTGAGGCCAGTTGGACGTACTGACAAATTCTCTCAAACAAAATTGGAGACAGCTAATGGTAGAGAAATTAACATTAAATTCTCTGGCAACAGCCCTGGAGGACATTCCTGCAGTCACTATGCCAAATGCACGCTCCCTCAAAACTTGAGACATCGGTGGCATTGTGTTGTGTGACAAAAATTCACATTTTAGAGTGGCCTTTATTGTGCCCAGCACAAGGTGCATCTGTGTAGTGATCGTGCTGTTTAATCTGCTTCTTGATATGCCACACCTGTCAGGTGGATAGATTGTCTTGGCAAAGGAGAAATTCTCACTAACAGGGATGTAAAGAAATTCATGCACAACATTTGAGAGAAATAGGCTTTTTGTGCTTATGGAACATTTCTGGGATTTTTTATTTTAGCTCATGAAACATGGGATCAACACTTTAAATGTTACATTTATATTTTTGTTCAGTATAAATTCGATCATTTAATTCTTTAAAAAAAATATTATACTAGAGACAGTAACTATAGCCTACTGGTAATAAAACAGTTTGGCTAGTTTCCGTTCACAACAATTTCTTTGTTTTATGTAAACCACCTTAGCTTCCCTAATTTTTACAATCCAGGGGTGAATCAATGGGCACAGAATGGATTCTCTCTGCAATGTCCTCCTTATTACTTGGTCCTTGCACAGAGGTCTCTAGCCTTTCCATGAGACCCCCTCAATATGTTTCTGACCACAGCAGCATTGGGGAATTATCATGGTTAAACTATGTGTCTTTGGGCCTTGTTTCTAACATTTCTTCCACTAAATTATTAACAGCTAACGCTACAGATTCAGTGCAGTTTGGCACAAGTAGCAGTATAAAAGTTAGCTAGTCTCACCACTTAACCCCCTGCTGTGCCACTTAGATTTCACACTTTTCCTTTTGTAATGAATGCTTTGATGCAAAATTGCTTGTTTCCCCCCCTCATTAGGCCTATGGAAAACTAATAACAGGAAAAGTGACACTTAATCTCCCTTGCTCTCACGCTAATTGTCTCCGTCCTGTAAATTGTCTCTCAACAAGAACCCTTTGAGGCTACCGAAAATGGGTATAAACGAGATTATCCAGACTGCATAACGTATCCAAACAGACACATATGCAAACAGAGGTGGCATTTAGATAGCCATAAGTAATTTGCAGTTTGTATTGCCTCAAGCCCGATTCCATGAGTAGACTTACGACTTCACGAAACAAACAATTTGACTGTATCTACTGCACTGCATTTCATTATGTATCGGATAGGAGCAAACTTTTAACTACCGTGGCGAACAAACTTTTTTTTAAAAGCCTGGCGAAAACCATTCTGGAAGAACAGACTTTGCATGTGATTCAGTAGGCTGCGAGAAACCACCTATGGACACGCGTGCGCTTTGGTTGCCGGATTACTACCACACGTTTGATTAATATCACTAAAGGATACCAGACTGAAGACGGAAATTCGAGGGAACGTTTCTTTCTGGTTAGTTTGCCTCATGCAGCACTCTTCCTCTCGCGTTTTTTTCATTTTCGAGTGGGCATGCTGAGATGAAAGTAGTTTATGAACGAAACAGCTGTACAGCTCTGTATATATGTCTGCATTTCAGGTAGACTACCAATCGAGGGACCATGAACTCCTCGGCAGGTGCAGGGAACTACCGAAGGGGCTCCACCAAGGGAGAGAAGGTTGGTAATATAATTCAACTTTGTAGCTCAACTAGCCTACAAATTTGGTGTTGCCCTCATTAAAAAAAATATTTGTGCTAAAATGAGTGCCTGAAATATAGCACTTAGAGCTGAAAGGTCTTATCCTTTTCGTATATTAAGGTATCCTTCAGAGTAGCCTATATAGCACAGTTATCAGGGGCCACTGTTTCGTATTCGATTAAAACAAACAAGCTGTTTAGACCGCAATGGACATTGTTTAAAATGAATTGTGCACATACAATTGATATAGTCGTGCTGCTTGGGCTCAATAGAGTAGCCTGAAAGACTACACTTAACATAGTAAAAATGTGACAAAAAATTAGTATATGTTACGTTTGGTATGGTTTCATAAAGCCCAAATCAAACGAATAGTATTTTTTTATGCGCTTGAACGAGCGTGTACACGCTGAAATTAGAATACACGGGAGTGAACGAGAGAAAACAGACTGGCCGCTCGCATCAACGGTATAATAGCGCGTCAAATTAGAAATAAAGTATTTTTTTTCTGGCGTCTACTCGGAGCAATGCTGGTAAAATAAATAGATAAATTGCGTCCGTCATTTGTAGAAAAGGAATAAGAAGAATTGTTATGATCTTTCCTATGCTAAGTAGACTATGTATTTTAACATGTATTGTAAAATGTAAGCTAAGGTTTATCAGCCAAATAGGCTACATATTTGAAAACAATCGCAGCCTACCTGTGTTGATTTCGATCATCGGCATTTAGACTTGGGAGGCTTTGGCCGGGAAACTGGAGGGACTCTGATATTAACCCTCCTGTTGTGTTCGTTTCATGTTAATTCATTCTGTGTTCCTGTCCAAAATGACCTCCCCATTATAGCTGATTATAAATCCATAATAATATATATATTATCACCTAATGTTGTGTTAGATCTTTTTATCAACTTAAGTTCTTGTGAACATTACAAGTTTTTAACTTCTATTTTCTATTTATGGCCTGTCGGCCTTATTGACCTGAGCTCATACAACTCATTTTTGAGTAAAAAAATAATTATGTGGATTATTTTAACTATAACAAATACTCAGATGAAACATATTGTGCTATTTATAACAGACTATTTTGTGTCAAAGTTTAACAACAACTCTCTCCTCCTCACCAGTGTTATGATCAAAGATATGACCAAGAGCCTCACATACAGTATATTGTTTGGTCATTGTGCTGCCACAGAATTCATTGTGAGCAAGGCCTCAAAAAAGCTTTATGTACCAGAGCTGCAAGAAAAGTTCTATATATTATTGAAACAATGTTGCGACTGTTTGTGAGAATGCCAACAGGTGTGGTTCCCTTGGGGAAATGTTCCCATGGGGGTTGCCATGGAAGCCAAGAAGCTGAGTGAGGCGTATGTGCTCAAACACACATGCATGTGGGGGGGGGGGGTCTGGGAGAAGAAGTGTGTCCATCTGATGGATGGGCATGTGCCTGAACTCAATTTTATACACTAATTGTAGACCCACCCATTCATTTCTAATGACCGGTCATTTTTGACTGGGAACACCACAGGTTAAATAAAACACTAAATGTTATGAAAATCATCAACATGTATCTTGTGTGTGCAGATGCCCTTTGTGGACAAAGTCATGGAACCTTATCTGATTAAATGATCTACATTTTTCAGAGAGAAAACTTGTAAATCGGTCCAATTCGAACGGAACACAGCAAGAGGGTTAAGAGAATACTGTTATGTAGACGAATAAGACTAGCTAAATTCTTTATAAACTGCATGGCTGTACTAGCTACAACTCTCCTCAAGTTCATAAACTGACAGAATAACTGTTCGATTCATATTACGGACAGCGTTAGCATTTTTGCTCATTAGCAACTTTGCAACTACTTAATACTATTTTTAGCTATTTTGTAGGGTGTCCACCCAATCTGCACTTAGTGGGTGATGAAATCTCACTTCCTGATGTTATAAAAAAAATGAGACAAATATGATTATTCCGGTTCAGAATTGTTCAGTGGGGTCTTTATTTAACATTTCAATAACAGTAAAAAAAATGAATTTCATAACCTAATACCCAAACCGGCTGTGCGTGTGCGCCATCGTGCGCCATCGTGCATAAATGTATTTTGTCCCCCCACACCAAACGCCATCACGACACGCAGGTTAAAATATCAAAACAAAACTCTGAACCAATTATATTCATTTGGGGACAGGTCAAAAGCATTAAACATTTATGGAGATTTAGCTAGCGAGCTTGCACTTGCTAGCTAATTTGTTCTATTTAGCTAGCTTGCTGTTGCCTGCCAATTTGTCCTGGAATATAACCATTGAGTTGTTATATTTTACTTGAAATGCACAAGGTCCTCTACTCCACCAATTAATCCACACATAAAATGGTCAACCGAATCGTTTCTAGTCATCTCTTCTCCTTCCAGGCTTTTTTTTCTTGACTTTAAATTGCGATTGGCAACTTCCATAAATTACGTGCATTACTGCCACCAACCTATTTCGTCTTTCAGTCACCCACGTGGGTATAACCAATGAGGAGATGGCACGTGGGTACCTGCTTCTATAAACCAATGAGGAGATGGGAGAGGCAGGACTTGCAGCGCGATCAGCGTCAGCCTAGATAACGTTACACACCTAGCTAACGTTAGCCACAACAAATGGAATTCGCAACATATCATACGTTTACAAATTCGTAACATATTGTACAAATCGCAATTTGGAATATATCATACAAAATAGATGATGGACATCCACAAATTAATATATACCATACGAAACGTGACCTATAATACTAATTTGAGTGTCACAGATTTACGTATACTATGTTACATCTACCCCTGAGTCAAAGTTGGAATAGGCTCCTTTCCCCCACTATGTGCGCCCAATAAAGAGTTGCTGTGCTGCTTTAAATTAAAATCCTGTTCTTGCCCCATTGGGCACAGTATCCACACGGTGGCAGCCTGGCTGCTCGCCCACGTAGGAAAATAGTAGAGATTCGCGACGATGAGCATCGTGTTACATGCTGTTCAGGTGTTGTTTTCATCCACTGTTTTTCATTCAGCTCAATTTAACATTGTGCACTTATCAGACCGATACGTGAGCAAACGTGCCCGGGATGTTTGTTTTGCTTTATTGTGTCACAAGAGTGGTGACTGCAACAACAACAGTAGAGAGTTTTGTGTTGTATACAATCCCAGTGCTAAGAGATGCCAACTGGCACACACTGTGCACAAGTCCCTGAGTGGCTGACTTTGATGTCAAGTAAAGCCCATTAAGCTACCCAGAGGATGGCATTGTCCTCTTAAGGCTTTCACTGCTGAACTTCAAACACTGTTTTTCAGTTTGAACCCAGGGAATAAATGCCCAAACTTTTCCTCTGGTTATCTAATCTTGCTCATTCATAAAATACCCTGGTTGTTTGCTCTAGGTGCTTGCTGAGCGAGTAAAGCTTTGGCTCATACCGAGGTTTGAACCTAGGACCTTAGCCTTGCACACATGTGACCACCATTCAGGCTGCTGAGATGTGAGTTTCACATTTCCCCATCTACTCACATTCACCCATCTGCTCACAAACTTACTCCACAACAACCCCAGCTTTGACCGCATGTGCAGATCCGGGTCACGGCACCATTGTAATGGACGTCACGCTGTTTGCTTAGCGAGTACATGTAACAGAATAACTTTACGTCCATCCCCTCGCCCATACCCGGGCGCGAACCAGGGACCCTCTGCACACATCGACAACAGTCACCCTCGAAGCATCGTTACCCATCGCTCCACAAAAGCCGCGGCCCTTGCAGAGCAAGGGGAACTACTACTTCAAGGTCTCAGAGCAAGTGACGTAACCGATTGAAACGCTATTTAGCGCGCACCGCTAACTAAGCTAGTCGTTTCACATCCGTTACATACAGTTGGGATAGTTCACCCAAAATATTAAATTACATCTTGAATTCCTTAATGTAAGCCAGGGGTAAGCAACTAGATTCAGCTGCGTGACGATCGTTGATGATCGTTGTCGGAGTGGATGGTCGGGGAGCCGTAAGATAAATATAATCATTTGTACACTGCAAATTGACTTTGCAATAAAAGATTGTATTTGAAAATAACAATAATTTTATACCTTGATTACATTGAGACACAATCAAATATCTCTTATCATTCGTGGGAATTCTTTCGAACAGATTTACCAAAGATAAATAAAAAACATCTGAATTCCTGGTGATTTTACAGTCTTTTTTTAAATATAAAAAGTATTAAAAATACTAGAAACTTTGGGGGGACCAAAACAAATCACCTGAGGGCCGGTTATGGCTCATGGGCCGCTAGTTGCTGACCCCTGCTGTAAGCAGTATATGGACAAGGTAAGACAGAAATCAATGCTTTTGTTTACCTGAATGATTTTGTTTACCTGACTACTGTCTCCAAATGCTAACTTTTTTCCAATATCCCTAACATTGGGGGTGGCAGATAGACTAGTGGTTAGAATGTTGGACTAGTAACTGAAAGGTTGCAAGCTCGAATCCCTGAGCTGAGGTAAAAATCTGTCGTTCTGCCCCTGAACAAGGCAATTACTGTTCCTAGGCCATCATTGAAAATAAGAATTTGTTCTTAGCTGACTTGCCTAGTTAAATAAAGGTAATATTATATCCCCAATATCCAAATCATCATTAAGTATTGAGCTACACAATACATTTGAGATTGATTAGGACATGAATTTTAGGCAAAAGATTTATCTGTATCTATGAGAAACATAAAATATTCCCACCACTTAAAACGATTTTGAAGAGGTAATAGCAGTTTCCATAATACAGGTTTTTATTATGTGGGAAGTTTGTGGGAAGTAGTGAGCGAGTGCACACTGTGGGTTAATTAAGGTCCTTTTCTGAAGATATCCCCAGAGGACCATACATTCTGTCCTCTTGCCTAAAACAGTCAAGGATTAACAGGTGTGAAAGCTTTGCCTTGTTTCACAAGAGATAATGTTAGTGGGGAAACTGTTGGGCAGTTCATTTCCGGGGAGAAAGATCAATAAAACACTAATAGAGATTGTGAGATGTTCTCTAGTCCCAACAAATGTCACCAGTCCCCACACAGTACAAGGTGCAATATGCAAAATAATATTCAACCTTCAATAGTTTTTGTTACTACCTCTAGAGGGCATTAACTTCCAACAAACGTCTTGAGATTGTTTTGACAGAGTGCTATGACAGAAGCATGCATGCATGCGGCCTTGTCAGTTTAACTAATGAAAGAAGTATTACTGTGAGAAGTAGTATCACTTCAACTGCTATCTTTATGTTGGTCATTACCTTGGTCTGGAAAATGTGTATTGTGATTGATCAATCACTTACACTGGCAATAATGATGGCAATCTTTCTGTTCTGTGTCTGTTCATTCATGATTTAAATTCATTAACTTATGCATCAGTACAACCAACAGCGGTGACAATGGACATTACAATGGGTTTACATCAATGGTATGGCATAGGTGCCAATAATGCCAGTGGCTAGTTTGCCCTCTGCTGGAGGGATATGATACTTTCCTCTGTGGCGTTACCTGACACCTTAGTCTCCCAAGACATCCAGGTTGCCTCCCATAATTTTCAAATGTTTCCACTTAACACATCTGTATGTAATAGAGCGTCAGTTTGGCATAGAAGAACTAGGAAGAACCTTATCTGCTTGAATAAAATACAAAATAGTAGCTAGCAAGATGGAGATCAGAGGTTATTTTTAATGAGTGCATTTCACAAGTGGCTTGTTTGCATCAACTTTCTTCACTAAAAGCACTGTAAAAGGTTTTGCCTGCAAACTTTGGTTTTGAATCATGACATTCTGGCCTTGTGATTTGTTCGGAGAGTTGTCTGTCTAAAGAAGACTCACCCCGTCATGTTTCTTCTTCCCCTTATCGAAGTTGCCAAACAAGTCTGCAATTGAAACCAGACCCTCGTGACTTCTGTTGCCTAGAGTCGGCTTTTTGAAACAACCTGACAGCTTTTCTGGTTGTTAACAGGTGTTTTCACTACATGCTCAATGTTGCCCCTTTTTACATTTTAAGCCTTAAGACTACTTTCTCACATTTGATGATCTGTTCATTGAGACGCACAGGTAGATTACCTTCATTTGTTAACCATTTTTCTCTAGGATGGCAAACATGATACACAGAGTAGCACATTTAGTTGAGAAACATAACACTTTCTGAACTTTGTAAAGAAACCCAATGTACTTTTCTGCATAGTCATAGATAGAAGCATAATCTCAATACCAATTTGCATAGAAAATAAATCATTAAGTGTGGTTGTGGATACCCAAGCAAGTCTTTCTCCTCGGAGAATAGTCTTTGTAATTTCGGAGCTAATGCAGATTTCTCTTCAATATGGTTCATTAAGTCCCTGCTGTTATAAGACAGCTCTTTTTTTTAACCATTTAATGAAAATGGAGCTCATTGCCAGGGATGTATAATGAAAGGATACAGCTTTAGTATTGAAAGTCTAATGGTAGTTTATACTGTAAGGGATTGGTGGGGGTAGAAAAAAAAGGTCATTGGATGGATTGGCCTTATATCCAGTGTTGGTTGGTTTGTTGGTTCTCTCTTTCTCTCTCTCTCTCGCTCACTCGTTCCCTTCCTCTCTCTCTCTTCCCCTCGCTCTGTCTCTCTCGTGCTCTTCCTCGCACTTCCTCTATCTGTCCACTACTTTTCTCTCTCTTTGATGTGGGTCATTGCAGACATGACAGGGACTGAGATTACAACACAGGTGTGTAAATCATGTCGAGTGAAGAGGAACCATCTGAAATCTGTCCTTGTCCTAGGAGACTGGTGCAAAAAAGAAAGGCCATTTGTCAATACTGCTATTTTTTCAGTCATTATACTAATTTCCCTACCCTCTTCCTCAGCCAATCTCCTATTAAAGTTGGATGGATCCATGGATGAATAGGCATTTCATGTGTGTAGTTACTTTATGACCCAATCAAATTGTTCATGGAAAATGTTCATTGTATTTCAGCATGACAGTTGACATTGACATTTTACAAACGCTCGCAAGACCTAAATTGCAGCAGGCTTTGTGAACTTCCATTAAGATTGTTAATGGAAGGCTAAGCTCTGATTAACTGTTTAACAGTTGCTTGTTGGAGTTGTACGTCTTTTCTGACCTCTCTTCAGGGAGCAGAATTAATTCATGCTCCTATGTTTATCGCGTGTTTATCAACTCCCAAAGCACACACAGGTCTCAGGTCCCCTTGTTTTTGTGTTTTATGTTTACTGCAGCTTTGTCTCCTGTACTTTCAGACCGGCAGTAACTCTCACACACAGGACCTGCTGAATCGTCAGCATCTATTTTTATGCCTGATGTGTCCCTCCCTGAGTGAGCCTACTTTATTTACCAATGAATCTCAGATCCTTCGCTTTTGGAGGGAATTTATATCCGCTGGAAAGGTCAGACGGCATCATTTAAGTCTATTCAGAGACTCGCTGCCTCGATAGAATCACTGAAATTCATGTCAATGGAGTAGGAAATATTTCATAGCCTCCCTTGGTGTGGATCCCTGTCTGATACAGTTTTATAGTGTTGCCTCTGCCTGACACTTTGGAGGCGCGAGTCTAGACTTTGATGATTTGCATTGCCAGAGTGCTGCTATCTGAAAGTAGCAGGGATCTCTCCAGAGGTTTTATTATTCTGGTAGAAAACGGGTTTATCTAAGTCGCAGTTTCAAATAGTCAGCGTTATAGAGATCTGTTTTAAGTTATGTAACATAGTGTAATTGATTAAGTGTGTAAACAGTATATATTGTAAGTGATTCAAGAACAATAAATAGGTCATAAATAAATTAACCAAATAATACATTAGCACATCCCTTTCCAAACAGTTGATCCGGTTAGTGTCACCTGCAAGGCCCTGTTATGTTTTAGTGAACGTTACTCAAAGCTTTTTGACAGTTGGTTGGTGTAAATGAGAGATTCTATTGCCTTTTTTATTAGTGCAATTTGGAGCCACAGATTTGCTCACATTAATTTGTATGCAGACAGAATACGTTGTGCTCTGAGAGCTAGCTGGTAAAAAGCCTTTGAAAGAGGTTTATGTATTCATCTACTGAACTTGGATGACTTTGAACACTGTGACTGTGAAAATCATACTGCTTACCCACAGCTAAATAATACCCCCTATAAACTGTGCAATTCAAACACGCTCACACGCATGCGCACAACACAGACGGTTTTGCACATTGTCAGATCAGAAGCCAATAGAGCATTGTTCAAAATAATGAAATCACAGGAGAGCATAGGGGCCTCCTTAGAATTCAGAGAGGACCATGACATTCAATGGCCGTCATTTACAAGTGCTGCGCTAAGGATAGGTGGTGCTACATGCATGACTTCCTCTCTGGCCATGGACCATGTTTATGAAATCTGTCCAGGTTTTGCAGTCTGAGCCAGTGGGGCCACCAAAAAGGTGATCATTCCCCTATTCTGGTCATGATCACTGTAACGGCTTTCTTCCTGGGAAGGAGAGGAGGACCAAAACGCAGCGTGGTTGAAGTTCATGGTTCTTTAATAAGAAACACTTAACATGAACAAACTACAAAACAATAAATGTGGCAAAACCGAAACAGTCCTATCTGGTGCAGAAAACACAAAGACAGGAAACAACCACCCACAAAACCCAACACAAAACAGGCTACCTAAATATGGTTCCCAATCAGAGACCATGCCTAACACCTGCCTCTGATTGAGAACCATATCAGGCCAAACAAAGAAATAGACAAACTAGACACACAACATAGAATGCCCACCCAGCTCACGTCCTGACCAATACTAAAACAAGGAAAACACAAAAGAACAATGGTCAGAACGTAACAATCACCTCTTCTCTGGCCCATAGGGAGCCCTTTTCTTATGTCATTCACACTCTGTTGCTTGTAAAATAACATGCCTACCCCGGCCAAACCGTAACAACGCTGGGCCAGTTGTGCGCCGCCCTATGGGACTCCCAATCACGGCTGGTTGTGATACAGCCTGGAATCAAACCAGGGTCTGTAGTGATGCCTCTAGCACTGAGATGCAGTGCCTTAGACCGCTGCGCCACTCGGGAGCCCAAAATAAGAAAATGTTCTTAACTGACTTGCCTAGTTAAATAAAGGCAAAAATAATAATAATTGTGATCCTGCTTGATTTGTAACAAACAGAATGTTGTTAGCAAGATGTTTATTATCATGCAAGACAATACGTTATTTTCAGTATGATTGTTGCTATAAATGATATCCCATCCTCCTATCAATATCACAGCAAAAGTGCCCCTTTCCCAGCTCTCAGGAGAGACCGGCTTTGTCTGAGAAGCATACTGAAGACAGAGGCATGAATCCTTCATATCCACAGGGAAATGTGCATGTGAAGGTTAAGGATGTGTGGCTGGCCTCTGGGGTGGACTTTTGTGAGAGACATAGCGAGTGATCTGACTCAAGGTCAAGGACAAGGTCAGGTCTTTCTCATGGGAGGGTGATGGTATGAGTTTAGTCTGAGATGCTGCATACACACACACACACCATGTCTCTCTAGAGATCCTCCTCTCTCTTGCTATTCTCTCCTCGGTTTTATTAATTAGTATATTCATATTTCACATGATCTTCGGCCCTAGCTGGCGTCCTATAGCGTGTGCCTGTCTTTTATAGAGGTGATTTAATATGTAAAACATGATTGAGATTTGTATTTGTATCTATTATGGATCCCCATTAGCTGCTCCCAAAGCAGCTGCAGTTTATGCAGTTTTAAAAACTTTACAATACATTCACAGATTTCACAACACACTGTGTTCCCTCAGGCCTCTACTCCACCACTACCACGGGTCGTTGTCCTGATGGAAGGTGAACCTTCAACCCCGCCTGAAGTCCTGCGCGCTCTCGTCTCCCAGTCCCTACCACTGAAAAACATCCCCACAACATGATGCTGCCACCACCATGCTTCACCATAGGGATGGTTTTCTCCAGACGTGACGCTTGACATTCAGGCAAAAGTGTTCAATCTTGGTTTCATCAGACCAGAGGATCTGGTTTATCATGGTCTGGGAGTCTTTAGGTGCCTTTTGGCAAACTCCAAGCGGAATTTCATGTGCCTTTTACTGAGGAGTGGCTTCCGTCTGGCCACTCTATCCCAAACGCGTGATTGGTAGTGTTGCAGAGATGGTTGTCCTTCTGGAAGTTTCTCCCATCTCCACAGAGGAACTCTGTCATAGTGCCCATTGGGTTCTTGGTCACCTCCCTGACCAAGGCCCTTCTCCCCTGATTGCTCAGTCTCCTGGCGACCAGCTCTAGAGTCTTGGTAGTTCCAAACTTATTCCATTTAAGAATGATGAAGACCACTGTGTTCTTGGGGACCTTCAATGCTGTAGAAATGTTTTGGTACCCTTCCCCAGATCTGTGTCTTGACACAATCCTGTCTCGGAGCTCTATGGACAATTCCTTCGACCTCATGCCTTGGTTTTTGATCTGAGATGCACTGTCAACTGTGGGACCTTACATAGACAGGTGTACGTCTTTCCAAATCATGTCCAATCAATTGAATTTACCACAGGTGGACTCCAATCAAGATGTATTAACACCTCAAGGATGATCAATGGAAAGAGGATGCACCAGAGCACAATTTCGAGTCTCATAGCAAAGGTTCTGAATACTTTTTTTTCCATAAATTTACAAAAATGTCTAAACCTGTTTTCGCTTTGTCATTATGGGGTATATTGTGTAGATT
This sequence comes from Oncorhynchus keta, assembly GCF_023373465.1. NCBI lineage: Eukaryota > Metazoa > Chordata > Actinopteri > Salmoniformes > Salmonidae > Oncorhynchus > Oncorhynchus keta. Next base: position 28,851,038 of record NC_068435.1, on the reverse strand, counting down.
TGAGGATGATTTATTAAATCAATTTTAAAATAAGGCTGTAATGTAACAAAATGTGGATAAAATCAAGGGATCTGAATACTTTCTGAATGCGCTGTACATGTTTATAAGTCTTGCTTAGTGTTGTGTTTACCAGGCAGGATGCGATTTAGCATTATTAATTAAGTAATTATTTGAGCAGCCCTTACAGTGGTAAGGGCTGCCATCCGGACAGGAGAAGCAGGTACGGGGAGTCAGACATTTATTCGGCAACAGACAAGGCAAAAAGACAGGAACAGCGTCGGAACACAGGTAACACAGACATGAGACAATTAATCCCAAAACAGGGAACAGAGCTTGGGAACAGACAGATATAGGGAAGGTAATGACACAAGTAATTGAGTCCAATGATCGCTGATGCGCGTGACTGGGGGAAGGCAGGTGTGCGTACTGATGGTGGCTTGAGTGCATAATGCTGGGGATCCTTGCGCCCTCGAGCGCCAGGGGGAGGAAGAGCGGGAGCAGGCGTGACAGTCACCTCAGTTTGAAATAAATAATAAATAGTAGAATGCACCTTTAATGAGAAATTGGTTTACACCTCTAATATTCAGGTAGGACTTTCTCTCGTTACTATTTCCCTAGTCCAACTCTGTCTTAATCCACAGTGGCCCTTAAGGAGCGAGGCTGGCCTCTAACTGTTTCTGTCCATCCTTTAAAAAAATGTTTATTATTACCCCCTTTTCTCCCCAATTTGGTAGTTACAGTCCTGTCCCATCACTGCAACTCCCGTACGGACTCGGGAAAGTCAAGGTCGAGAGTCGTGCGTCCTCCGAAACACAACCCAGCCAAGCCACACTGCTCCTTGACACGCCGCACCAATGTTTCGGAGGAAACGCCGAACACCTGGCGACTGTGTCAGCGTGCATTGCGCACAACTCGCCACAAGAGTTGCTAGTGCACGATGGGACAGGAACATCCCACGCTGGGCCAATTGTGTGCTGCCCCATGGGCCTCCCGGTTGCAGCCGGCTGCGACAGAGCCTGGACTCGAACCAGGTTCTCTAATGGCACAGCTAGCACTGGTGTCCATCCTTTTACCATGATTAGAGGCGTGAGGTGACTTGGGGTGGAGCTGGAGGGGCTCTTGAGTTAATAATATGCATGGTTGTATTTGACCCTAACTGTTTATCTTCTTCAGCCTCTTAAATGGTTGAGTGGAGGCACTGTCAAATTGCAAGACCAGCAATAAAGTGACAATTAGAAATAAAAGGTACTGTCTCGAACTTAAAATGGTTCTTCTGCTGTCTCTGTAGGAGAACCCTTTGAATAACCCTTTTTTTCATGTTCAGATGCATGGCACAGTGGAGATTGCAAGAACAAGAACAGGGGCCCCACAGGGGTACCTGCTTAGCTCACATCAACACCATTATCCTAGAAACCCTAGACACACTCCAATTTGCATACCGCCCCAACAGATCCACAGATGATGCAATCTCTATTGCACACCACACTTTCCTTTCACACCTGGACAAAAGGAACACCTACGCGAGAATGCCCTTCATTGACTACAGCACAGCATTCAACATCATAGTGCTCTGAAAGCTCATCACTAAGCTAAGGACCCTGGGACTAAACATCTCCCTCTGCAAATAGGAAGTCCAAGATCTAACGGGCCGCCCCCAGGTGGTAAGGGTAGGTAACAACACATCTGCCATGCTGATGCTCAACACAGGGGCCCCTCAGGGGTGTGTGCTCAGTCCCCTCCTGGACTCTCTGTTCACCCAAGACTGTGAGGCCAAGCACGACTTCAAGACCATCATTAAGTTTGCTGACGACACAACGGTCGTAGGCCTGATCACCGACAACGATGAGACAGCCTATAGGGAGGAGGTCAGAGACCTGGCAGTGTGGTGCTAGGACAACAACCTCTCCCTCAATGTGAGCAAGACAAAGGAGCTCCACCACAGCCCCATCGATGTGAATGGTGGCGTGTTCGGCCCTCCTTTTCCTGTAGTCCGCGAGCGAGTAGAGAGTTTCAAGTTCCTTGGTGTCCACATCACCAACAAACTATCATGGTCCAAACACACCAAGAAAGTTGTGTGAAGAGTGCATGACAATGATTTTTCCCCCTCAGGAGACTGAAAGGATTTGGCATACATCACCAGAGTCTCAAAAAGTTCTACAGCTGCACCATCGAGATCATCCTGACCAGTGGCATCACTTCCTGGTATGGCAACTGCTCGGCATCCAACCGTAATGTGTTACAGAGTGTAGTGCGTACAGCCCAGTACATCACTGGGGCCAAGCTTCCTGCCATCCAGGACCTACAGTACCAGTCAAAAGTTTGGACACACCTACTAATTCCAGGGTTAAAAATAATAATTGTATCACTAGGTGGTGTCAGAGGAAGGCCCAAAAAATTGTCAAAGACTCCAGTCACACAAGTCATAACTGTTCTCTCTGCTGCCGCACGGCAAGCGGTACTGGAGCACCAAGTCTAGGACCAAAAGGCTCCTTAACAGCTTCTACCCCCAAGCCATAATACTGCTGAACAATTATTCAAATGCCCGCCAGGACTATTTGCATTGACACCCGTCCCCCCCTACTTGCTGTTTATTATCTATGCATAGTCACTTTACCCCTACCTACCTATGTACAAATTACCTCGACTAACCTGTACCCCCACACAGTGACCCGGTACCGGTACCACCTGTATATAGCCTCGGTATTGTTATTATTTTTGTGTTACTTTTTTTTTCTTGAATTTATTTAGTAAATTAATTTTTTTTACTCTATTTTCTCAAAACTGCATTGGGCTTCTAAGTAAGCATTTCACGGAAATGTAATATTTCTGGCACAAATTTTTTTTAAATCTGTTTTTGCTTTGTCATCAATGGAGTATTGTGTGTAGATTGATGAGGGAAAAAACAATTTAATGTGGAAAAATCAAGGGATTTGAATACTTTCCGAATGCACTGTATGTATGTACTGTATGTTTGTATGTATGGAGCATAATATATTTACAGTTTTAATCACGTTTTCAAGTACTGGTGACATAATGCGTTCCGATTATTCCATAGATTGTAATGGACACCTATGATGTGTGTAAAATACTTTTTTGAAGGTTGTACTGATTATGATGATCTAATGCTAAGCTATTTGCAAGCTATGTGTGGCGCAATGTTTATTGACATTATACAATGCATTCTGGGTGTCGTGTAAACGTCTGTCAGACCAAATATGTTATTATGAGGTGAAAGAATGGTTCACTTATCTTTTGAGTAAACTTCCGGAAGTGAATGATCGTAGATGACACAACCCCCTTCAATATGCATACTGCAAACAGACAAAACTAATCGAGTCTCCTCTTATCTTTGGTTGACGCGAAATAAAAAAAACATGGTGGCGTGCACAAACTACCCAATGTCGAATTAGTTTTGATTTTTTTAGAAAGTGTTTACTCAATTATTTCGATCAATGGTGAGCTCACCACTGATGTGGTGAATTGTAAATAGTAATTGCTATTAGCTAATTCATATTGTGGTTCCTGTCAGCCGAGAGTTAGCTAAATATGACCGCTTGTGTTATGTCAATATTTCCTCACTTAGCGCTAGGACTAATGAAGCCTCCATGTTCCGGTTTGGATGATTGTGTTATGCTATTGCTACTTCTGTGAATGTCTGAACATTGTATCCAAAAATAAATTGGTCATATTCAGTACATAACTTTGTAAAGACTTTTTATGCTAAATGTTTCTGTGAAAAAACAGTGTGGCCAGCTCAAACGCTGACTGTTGCGTCAATCGAGACTGGACGTTCTAAATAAGCGTTCTAATCACACTGGTTTGAGCGCACATTGCAGGGACCAATGTAAAATGATCACACTAGTTTGTTGGTATGTATCAAAGAGTTAAACAAGTGAAATCACAAACAAGGTGTCTGGACCATTTTATAACATGCCAATTCCATCAAAAATAGAAATTTGGTTGTAAAAAAATGTAACTTCTACTTTAACAGACAATATTATGAGATATGGTAAAAGATTAGAATTTATAATAAATAGACATTAAACCCACTGTAGTTTAATCCCTGTTCTAGCTGGGAGAAGGGGGTTCTACTTAAGCAATAAGGCCCAAGTAGGTGTGGTATATGGCCACTATACCACGGCTAACGGCTGTATCCAGGCACTCTGCATTGCGTCATGCGTAAGAACAGCCCTTAGATGTGCAATATTGGCCATATACCATACTTCCTTGGGCCTCCTCGGGGGTTTGTGGTATATTGCCAATATTCCATGGCTAACGGCTGTATCCAGGCACTCCGCTTTGCATCATGTGTAAGAACAGCCCTTAGATGTGGTATATTGGCCATATACCACAAACCCCCAAGGTGCCTTATTGGTATTATAAATTGGTTACCAATATAATTAGAGCAGCAAACATAAATGTTTTGTCATACCCATGGTATACGGTCTGATATAACATGACTGTCAGCCAATCAGCATTCAGGGCTCTAATCACCCAGTTGATAATATGCTATATGGAATTGTTTTAAGAAGGTTTTATCGACTACAGGGGCCTTAATGACATCACGGTTAAAAACTCTTTACCACTCATCTCCTCGGCTTTCAAACCTTTTTAGGAGCGACCATCTTCTCTAAGTTGGACCTTCGGAACGCCTTCCATCTGTTTTGGATACGGCAGGGAGATGAGTGGAAAACATCCTTTAACACAGCTAGCGTGCACTAAGATTACTTAGTTATGCCATTCAGACTGACCAACGCTCCTGTGGTGTTCCAGGCCCTGGTCAACGATGTGCTCCGAGACATGCTCAACCGGTTCGTGTTTGCCTACCTCGACAACATCCTTGTCTTTTCCTGTTCAGCTCAAGAACACGTCCTCCACGTCTGACAAGCCCTTCAGCATTTCCTGGAGAACCAGCTTTTCGTTAAAGCAGAGAATTGTGAATTCCATCGCTCCACCATCTCCTTTCTAGGATACGTCATCGCTGCAGGACATATACAGATGGATCCAGACAAGGTGAGAGCGGTGGTGGATTGGCCTCAACCCACATCCAGAGTGCAGCTGCAATGTTTCCTGGGGTTTGCTCATTTCTGCCGCCGCTTCCTCCGGGATTACTGCATCCTGGCTTCCCCCCTCTCAGCACTCACCTCTCCCAAGGTTCCCTTCACGTGGTCTCCAGCAAAGGCTTCACCACTGTGCTTTCCTCTCCCATCATCTTACCTCTGCTGAGAGGAACTATTATGTGGGGAATTGAGAACTCCTCGCCGTCAAGATGGTGTTGTAGGAGTGGAGGCACTGGTTGGAGGGGGCGGAACACCCATTCTTAGTGTTGACTGACCATAAGAATCTGGATTATCTCCACATCGCCAAGTGCCTCAACTCTAGACAGGCTTGGCCCTGTTATTCACCTGTTTCAATTTCACTCTCTCCTACCGCCTTGGGTCCAAGTACGTGAAGCCTGACGCACTCTCACGGTTGTATTTCCTCGCTGCTATTCTGTCTGACCCCGAGACCATCCTCCCTACCTCCTGTCTAGCGGCTGCAGTTGTCTGGGGTATAGAGAGCCTGGTCCATGAGGTGCAGCACTCCCAGCCGGAACCCGAGGGGGGTCCGGCGGCTAACCGGATGTTTTTCCCGTTTCCCGGTCCTGGATTGGGCACATTCCTCAAGAATGCTGTCGGACCCTGGCTTTCGTCCAATGATGCTTTGGTGGCCTTCCATGGTGCCGGATGTCTCCACATTTGTCGCCGCCTGCACTGTGTGTGTGTGTGCAACAAAATAAGACTCCGCGGCAAGGTTCGGCTGGCCTTCTTCAAACACTCCCTGTTCCACACCGCCCCTGGTCCCATATATTCCTGGACTTAGTTACTGGGCTTCCCTCGTCAGACGTTTTCGGGTAGCCTTCCACAAGCTTCCCACAATACATTGGGTGAATTTTGGCCCATTCTTCCTGACAGAGCTGGTGTAACTGAGTCAGGTTTGTAGGCCTCCTTGAAACATTTTTTTAAAGAGTTGCTTGGTAATGTGTATGTATCTTTAAAACCATTCATGTCCGTGTTATCAGTAAGGGTACAGATTCCACATTTGGACCATTGGGTGGGGTGAAAAAGGCTTCCCTCAAAGGGCTTATTGTGAAATATTGGAGTATGGGCATGCCATTTTGATTCCAGTTACATTGTTTTTCAATTTGAGCCAAATATACATTTTGTGAAGAATAATAGGATCAGAGCGTAGTTTACATTGTTTAAAGGATATTTCAGTGAAGACTACTTCTTCTAGGGCAATAGGAGACACCATATACCCATATACTCTTTACTCAGCCAGGGGCAGAAGAATCATGTCTAAACCATTTTAGGATGGGGAAAAAAGCTAGTGCCTGGAAATACAATTAACATTTTCTCCCACATCTTTCTCTCTTTGCGAACGTGTTAATTTAATCTGGGATTGTTTACCATATAACCGCACTATGAATTTTATCCCAGTAGCCAGAATGGGGAGTATTGAACTACAGAAATTAAGCTGGGGTAATATGTGAAGCAAGACTAAAAATAAAAAAAATGGTTATGTTGAATAAAAATGGTCAGATTCAACAGAAGATCCCTTTCTTTCTTGGGACCTAGAACTAGCATCTCTGTTTTGTCCGAGTTTAAAAGTCAAACATTTACCACCATCCACTTCCTTATGTCTGAAACACAGGCTTCCAGGTATGGCAATTTTGGGGCGTCACCATGTTTCATCGAAGTGTACAGCTGTGTGTCATAACATCACCAAGAGGTAAAATATATAGTGAAAACAAAGCCTTGAGGAACACCAACATTTACAGTTGATTTGTATGAGGACAAACCATCCACAGAGACAAACTGATATCTTTCTGACAGATAAGATCTAAACCAGGCCAGAACTTGTCCACGTAGACCAATTTGGGTTTCCAATCTCTCCAAAAGAATGGTGTAATCAATGGTATCAAAAGCAACACTAAGGTATAGGAGCACGAGGACAGATGCAGAGCCTTGGTCTGACGCCATTAAAAAGTAATTTACCATCTTCACAAATGCAGTCTCAGTGCTATGATGGGGTCTAAAACAGAAAGATAGGTAGGAGCAAGCCCATGTAGTGCTTTGTAGGTTAGCAGTAAAACCTTGAAATCAGCCCTTGCCTTAACAGGAAGCCAGTGTAGTTTGGCTAGCACTGGTGTAATATTATCACATTTTTTAGTTCTAGTCAAGATTCTAGCAGCCGTGTTTAGCACTAACTGAAGTTTATTTAGTGCTTTATCCGGGTAGCCGGAAAGTAGAGCATTGCTGTCGTCTAACCTAGAAGTGAAAAAAGCATGGATCAATGGATCACTCTGCTGAAGCGTTTCGTATACATTGTTTGTCTCCAGGAAGGCAGTGAGTTGCTGCGCAACAGCATTTTCAATTGTTTTTGAGAGGAATGGGAGATTCGTTATCGGCTGATAGTTTTTTATATTTTCTGGGTCAAGGTTGGGCTTTTTCAAGAGAGGCTTTATTACTGCCACTTTTAGTGAGTTTGGTACAAACTGTTTATTATGTTCAACATAGTAGGTGTGTCCATAGCAATGTTCGGAAGTTCGGATAAATGACGTGCCCAAAGTAAACTGCCTGTTACTCAGGCCCAGAAGGATATGGATATGCATATAATTGGTATCATCGGATAGATGATGTGGTGGCTCTCATTCTGACTGTAGTCATGTGGCGCACGTGGATGAGGACGCGCACCTCGTTATTTATCTCCGGTATTGAACATACTACATTCCGCCTTAAATGTAATCATTTATTTACATATTAGGGTTTCTAATCAATCCTCATTGTTTGACTTGTTTGGATGAAGTTTATTGGTAACTTTTGGGATTCCTTTGTATGCATGTTGAACTAGTGGAACGGGTGGATTACTGAATCAAACACGGCAACTAAACTGACTTTTTGGGGATATAAAGAAGGACTTCATCGAACAAAACAACAATTTTTTGTGTAGCTGGGACCCTTAGGATTGCAAACAGAGGAAGATCTTCAAAGGTAAGTTATTTATTTGATTGCTATTTCTGACGTTTGTGATGCCTCTGCTGGTTTGGAAAATGTTTTTAATGCTTTTGTATTCGGGGTGCTATCCTCAGATAATCGCATGGTATGCTTTCGCCGTAAAGCCTTTTTGAAATCTGACAACACGGTTGGATTAACAAGAAGTGAAGCTTTTAAATGATGTAGGACACTTGTATGTTCATGAATGTTTTAATATTACAATTTTGTCATTTGAATTTGGCACGCTCCAGTTTCACCGGATGTTGTCGATTTTGATCCCGTTAATGAGATCCGTGCACTAAGAGGTTTTTAAAAAACTTGAGTGTCTCGCTTGATCCTCGGTCCTGGCAGAGTTGTGCAGAAGCTCAGGACAACTGAGCTTTGGAGGAATATGCAGATTTAAAGAGGAGTCTGTAATTTGCTTTCGAAGTGAAAGCCATCCTCTCTAGGGGGAATGCTGCTTTTTAGTTAGCTTCGCAACAGTATCAAAAATAAATTTGGAATTGTTCTTATTTTCCTCAATTAAGTTGGAAAAATAGGATGATCGAGCAGCAGTGAGAAGCATTTCAAGCAGGGGGACACGTCTGGCACTGCAGGATTTGAGTCCCTGGCGGCGTAGTGTGTTACTGATGGTAGGCTTTGTTACTTTGGTCCCGGCTCTCTGCAGGTCATTCACTAGGTCCCCCCGTGTGGTTCTGGGATTTTTGTTCACCGTTCTTGTGATCATTTTGACCCCACGGGGTGAGATCTTGCATGGAGCCCCAGATCGAGGGAGATTATCAGTGGTCTTGTATGTCTTCCATTTCCTAATAATTGCTCCCACAGTTGATTTCTTCAAACCAAGCTGCTTACCTATTGCAGATTCAGTCTTCCCAGCCTGGTGCAGGTTTACAATTTTATTTCTGGTGACCTTTGACAGCTCTTTGGTCTTGGCCATAGTGGAGTTTGGAGTGTGACTGTTTGAGGTTGTGGACAGGTGTCTTTTATACTGATAACAAGTTCAAACAGGTGCCATTAATACAGGTAACGAGTGGAGGACAGAGGAGCCTCTTAAAGAAGAAGTTACAGGTCTGTGAGAGCCAGAAATCTTGCTTGTTTGTAGGTGACCAAATACTTATTTTCCACCATAATTTGCAAATAAATTAATTAAAAATCCTACAACGTGATTTTCTGGATTTTTTTCCTCATTTTGTCTGTCATAGTTGAAGTGTACCTATGATGAAAATTACAGGCCTCTCTAATCTTTTTAAGTGGGAGAACTTGCACAATTGGTGGCTGACTAAATACTTTTTTGCCCCACTGTATCAAAACTGATAAGTAGATGTAATTTGGATCTGTGGTGCCAGGCCTTAATCCGAATGCTCTTAATTGATAATAACTTAACCTCTTAGATTTTAACCTGGCTTGTCTGCTTCAGATTTTTATAACTGTGTGATGAACATTTGTTCGTAAAGTATAATCATATAAAGTGTGATATATGTTGTATTATAAACTGGGTGGTTCGAGCCCATAATGCTGATTGGCTGACAGCCGTGGTATATCAGACTGTATACCACGGGTATGACAAAACATTTATTTTTACTGCTCTAATTACATTGGTAGCCAGTTTATAATAGCAATAAACTACCTTTGGGGTTTATAGTATATTGCCAATATACCACGGCTAAGGGCTGTATCCAGGCACTCTGCGTTGCGTCGTGCCTAAGAACAGCCCTTAGCTGTGATATATTGGCCGTATACCACACCCTCTTGTGCCTTATTGCTTATATGTACTATTATGATGATTACTTATGATTTTACTTCACAGAAAGTTGGAAAAAATATATTATAAGATAAGAGATGTACTGTATGTAATGCAATCCCCTATACAGTAAACATGTATCCAACATTAAGTTGCTGGGGGGGTTTTGATGGGGGTGTTACTAAGCCACGCAGGACCACTACAATACACAAGTGCAATGCCATACCATACTCGGTCACACTTTATTTGGATATATGCTCTACAGATGGTCATACTATCAACATACTATCTGCTGACAAGCAAGTGCTTGCTAAGGTTACGGTTAGGTTTAGGGTAAGGTATAGAATAAGAGTTAAGGTGAGGGTAAGGGTTAAGTTTGGGTCTAGGATAATGGTTAGGCTCTCTCTCCCACCTTCACCATCACAGATTGATATCATAACCATCATATTGGTGTAAATTTGGAGTCACTAGCAATCTTGTGACTAGCAATCCCGGATCCGGGAGCGTAATCATAGCCTCAAACAAATTAGCATAACGCAGCGGACATAAATACCCCTAGAAAATGTTCCTATTCATGAAAATCACAAATGAAATATATTGAGACACAGCTTAGCCTTTTGTTAATCACACTGTCATCTCAGATTTTCAAAATATGAATGACAGCCAAGCATTTGTGTAAGTTTATCATGGCATAATGCTATGCTAGGCTCTGCTGGCAGCAGGCAACATTTTCACGAAAATAAGAAAAGCAATCAAATTAAATCATTTACCTTTGAAGAACTTCGGATGTTTTCACTCAGGAGACTCCCAGTTAGATAGCAAATGCTCCTTTTTTCCAAAAAGATTATTTTTGTAGGCGAAATAGCTCCCGTTTGTTCATCATGCTTTGCTGAGAAATCGATCGGAGAATGCTATCACTACAACGCCAAACTCTTTTCCAAATTAGCTCCATAATATCGACAGAAACATGGCAAACGTTGTTTAGAATCAATCCTCAAGGTGTTTTTAACATATATATTCGATAATATATCCGTAGAGGCAATTGGTTTCTCATAAGAAGCAATTGGAAAAATGGCTACCTCAGTATTTTACGCAAGATTTTCTGTGGGAGATATCATGTGACCACTTGCTAAATGTTGTCCCTTACGGCTATTCTTCAACAGAAATGCGTAAAAAGACGTCACAATGCTGTAGACACCTTGGGGAATACGTAGAAAACGTAAGCTCATTCGTAGCTCATTCACAGCCATATAAGGAGTCATAGGCATGAGGTGGTTTCAAAGAATGCGGCACTTCCTGATTGGATTTTTATCTGGGTTTTGCCTGTAACATCAGTTCTGTTGCACTCACAGACAATATCTTTGCAGTTTTGGAAACGTCAGAGTGTTTTCTATCCAAAGCTGTCAATTATATGCATAGTCAAGCATCTTATCGTGACAAATTAAAACGGGAAAGCTTTTTATCCAAAAATTAAAATATCACCCCCTAGTCGTAAAAGGATTTATGCTGTGTGTCCTCACACTCGGAAAACCATCCAGTTTGTTAGGCTAAAGATTCAATAACTTCACAGTGTGGGAGAAGTGCACATGGTTGATGCTCCTTTCCAGTAAATATGGAGGGTAAATATGGGTAAATATGGAGGTAAATATGGAGGGATTCGTCCTCCTCTGATGAGGAGTATGAGAGATCGGACCAATCTGCAGCGTGGTACATGTTTGTAATGTTTTAATGAACAAAAGGTTACCCAAATATGATTCTCAATCAGAGACAACTAACGACACCTGCCTCTGATTGAGAACCATACCAGGCCAAACGCAAAAATACAACATAGAAAAACAAACATAGACTGCCCACCCCAACTCACACCCTGACCATACTAAAATAAAGACAAAACAAAGGAACTAAGGTCAGAACGTGACAGAGGGTCTTATTCTTGTCACATGATGATCGATGCTTGGCTGCCGTTTCACAAAGAAAAAAATATTGCTCTTATCCATAATAATCTGACAATGTAGCTGTTGGCCAGAGCTCACGTGCCAAGGCCAGAGCTCACGTGCCAAGGCCAGAGCTCACGTGCCAAGGCCAGAGTGGACACATTTACTAATAATGCAGCAGTTATGAATCCATCAGTAGAGTTGAAAATACGATGGAAAACCATTTGACTTGTATTTTTCATTTAGTACATTTCTTTCCGTATATGGGTATTTAACCTCATACGTTATTTTATGTACAAGACATCATCACACTCATACTTTTTTCCACAATAAGTCAATTTGATGGAAACAGCTCTGGTGGGAAAGAATTTAGAATATTCTCCTGAAAATCTTCGTAAATTGGATGGAAACGTAGCTAGTGATCTACACACAATACTCCACAATGTCAACGTGGAATTATTATTTCAGTAATGTGTACAAATTAATTAAAATCTGAACTGTCTTGAGTCAGTGGGACGGCAGGGTAGCCTAGTGGTTAGAGTGTCGGACTAGTAACCGGAAGGTTGCAAGTTCAAATCCCCGAGCTGACAAGGTATCTGTTGTTCTGCCCCTGAACAGGCAGTTAACCCACTGTTCCTAGGCTGTCATTGAAAATAAGAATTTGATCTTAAATGATTTGCCTGGTAAAATACAAAAATAAGTATTCAACCTGTTATGGAAAGCATAAATAAATTCAGGAGTTAACGTGCTCTCCTTGTTTGTTCGGCGGTTGATGTCACCGGTCTTCTAGCCATCGCCGATTCATTTGTCTTGTTTTCCCACACACCTGATTTTCATTCCCTCATTACGTGTTGTGTATTTAACCCTCTGTTCCCCCCATGTCTTTGTGAGGAATTGTTTGTTGTAAGTGCTTGTGCACATTGTTGTCTGGTGCGCGATGGATTTTGTACTCATACGTTGTTATTCTGGATTATATCATACGTTATTATTCTGGTTATTCTGTTTTTTGTATATTAAACTGCTCCGGTTATTACCCAGTTCTGCTCTCCTGCGTCTGACTTCTCTGCCACCAGTTACACCCCTTACACTTAGTCACATAATAAGTTGCATGGACTCACTCTTGTGTGCAATAATAATGTTTAACATGATTTTTAAATGACTACCTCATCTCAGTACCCCACACATACAAATATCTGTAAGGTCCCGCAGTCGAGCAGTGAATTTAACACAGATTCAACCACAAAGACCAGGGAGGTTTTCCAATGCCTAGCAAAGAAGGGCACCTATTTGTAGATGGTAAAACCAAAAAGGAGCAGACACCTAATTGAGCATGATGAAGATAATAATTGCTTTTTGGATGGTGTATAAATACACCCAGTCAGTACAAAGATACAGGCATCCTTCCTAACTCTGATGCCGAAGTGGAAGGAAACTGCTCAAATCAAATCAAATGTTATTGGTCACAAACACATATTTAGCAGATGTTATTGCAGGTGTAGCGAAATGCTTGTGTTCCTAGCTCCAACAATGCAGTAGTATCTAACAATTCACAACAATACACACAAATCTAAAAGTAAAATAATGTAATTAAGAAATATATAAATATTTGGACAAGCAATGTTGGAGTGGCATTGACTAAAATACAGTAGAATACACTACATACAGTGCCTTCGGAAAGTATTCAGACCCCTTGACATTTTTCACATTTTGTTACGTTACAGTTTTATTCTAAAATGTATTCAATTGTTTTCCCCCCTCATCAATCTACACAAAACACCCCATAATGATAATGCAAAAACATATTTGTTTTCTTCTAATTTAAAAACATAAAACAAAACGGATATATCACATTTACATAAATGTTCAGATCTGTTGCTCAGTACTTTTTTCAAGCACCTTTGGCAGCAATTACAGCATCGAGTCTTCTTGGGTATGACGCTACAAGCTTGGCACACCTGTATTTGGGGAGTTTGTCTCATTCTTCTCTGCAGATCCTCTCAAGCTCTATCAGGTTGGATGTTGTCTGTAGACCCTGCCACATACGTCTCGTGTCTGAGCCGTTGAATTGCGACTCCACTTTGTCTCTGTACTGACATTTTGCCTGTTTGATTGTCTTATGGAGAGAATATTCAACCATATTCCCGCTCCCCTTGCCGTGGTTAAATGCGGTGGTTTGCGCTTTCAGTTTTGCGCGAATACTGCCATCTATCCACAGGTTTTGGTTTGGTTTGGTTTGGTTTTAAAAGTCACAGTGGGAACAACATCCCATATTCACTTCCTGATGAACTCAGTCACCATGTCCATGTATACATCAGTGTTATTCTCAGAGGCAACCCGGAACATATCCCAGTCTGCGTGATCAAAACAATCTTGAAGCATGGATTCCGATTGGTCAGATCACCGTTGAATAGACCTTAGCACGGGTACTTCCTGTTTGAGTTTCTGCCTATAGGATGGGAGGAGCAGAATGGAGTCGTGATCTGATTTGCTGAAGGCCTTGTAGCCGTCCCGGAAGGTGGAGTAACAATGGTCGAGAGTTTTTGAAGTACGTGTACTACAGGCAATGTGTTGATAGAACTTCGGTAGCATTTTCCTCAAATTTGCTTTGTTAAAATCCCCAGCTACAATAAATTCAGCATCAGGATATGTGGTTTCCAGTTTGCACAAAGTCCAGTATAGTTCCTTGAGGGAAGTCGTGGTATCAGCTTGAGGGGGAATGTACATGGCTTTTACTATAACCAAAGAGAATCTTGAAAGAGGTCCCACATGTGGTGAGCTCTTGTTGCCTCTGTGGTCCGACTCATACCAAACCATCTCAATTTGGTTGAGGTCAGGGATTTTGGAGGCCAGTTCATCTGATGCAGCACTCCATCACTCTCCTTCTTGGTAAAATAACGTGTTGGGTGTGTTGGGTCATTGTCTTGTTGAAAAACAAATGGTAGTCACACTAAGCACAAACCAGGTGGGATGGCGTATCAATACAGAATGCTGTGGTAATCAAGCTGGTTAAGTGAATTCTAAATAAATCAGAGACAGTGTCACCAGCAAAGCACCCCGCCTCCATGCTTTATGATGGGGAATACACATGCAGAGATCATCTGTTCACCCACAAAAATCTCAAATTTGGTCTTCAGACCTAATGTCTCTAATGTCCATTGCTCATGTTTCTTGGCCCATGCAAGTCTCTTCTTATTAATGGTGTCCTTTAATAGTGTTTTCTTTGCAGCAATTCGATGTAATTTCTGATGCTAGTAACTCTAATGAACTTATCCTCTTCAGCAGAGGTAACTCTGGGTCTTCCATTCCTGTGGCGGTCCTCATGAGAGCCAGTTTAATTATAGCTCTTGTTTTTGCGACTGCACTTGAAGAAATGTTCAAAGTTCTTAAAATGTTCCGTATTGACTGACCTTCATGTCTTAAAGTAATGATGGACTGCCGTTTCTCTTCGCTTATTTGAGCTGTTCTTGCTATAATATGGACTTTTCCCAAATAGGGCTATCTTTTGTGTTATTTCATAGTTTTGATGCCTTCACTATTATTCTACAATGTAGAAAATAGCAAAAATAAAGGAAAACCCTTGAATGAGTAGGTGTTCTAAAACGTTTGACCGGTAGTGTATGTTCCCACAATCACATCATGAGTAGTTAATCATAAAACATACACCTCTGCCTTTCTTTTTCCTGGAGAGTTCCTTACTCCTATTCACACAATGTGTGGAAAACCCAGATGGCTGTATGGATGGGGACAGTATATCCGGAGAGAGACATGATTCCGTGAAACATGAGTATGTTACAGTCCCTGATTTCTCTCTGGAAGGAGTTCCTCGGCCTGAGATCGTCTACTTCATTGTCCAGGGACTGAATATTACAGAGTAATATCCTCGGAAGCGGTGGATGGTGTCCACGCCTCCTGAGTGGGACTAGATGTCCATTCCGACTACCTCTTCTCCGGCGGCGGCGTCTTGGAGCACGGTCTGGGATAAGTTCAATTGCCCTGGGGGGGTACTAACAAAGGATCCAATTTGAGAAAGTTGTATTCCTGGTCGTAATGCTGGTGAGTTACCGCCGCTCTGATATCCAAAAGTTATTTCCGGCCGTATGTAACAACACAAAAAAAACGTACTGGGATAATAATGTAAGAAATAACACACAAAAACAAAATACTGCGAAGTTGCTCAGGAACTAGAAGCAGAGCTGCCATGTCTGTCGGCTCCATCTTATGTTACAGAGTTTAATGGCTGTGAGAAAACTGAGGATGGATCAGCAACATTGTAGTTACTGCGCAATACTAACCTAAATGACAGAGTGAAAAGAAGGAAGCCTGTACAGAATAAAAATACTCCAAAACATGCATCCTGTTTGCAATAAGGCACTAAAATAAAACTGAAAAGAAAAATGTGCCAAAGAAATTAACTTTATATCCTGAATACAATGCGTTATGTTTGGGGCAAATTCACCACAACAAATCACTGAGTACCATTCTTAATATTTTCAAGCATGGATTTTTCGGAGGGGATAAAATTAAATGGAATAGAGCTATGTACGGGCAAAATCCTAGAGGAAAACCTGGTTGTCTGCTTTCCAAAAGACACTGGAATACAAGTTCAACTTTCAGCAGGACAATAAACCAGAACACAAGGCCAAATCTACACTGAAATTGCTTACCAAGAAGACATGGAATGTTCCTGGGTGGCCTAGTTACAGTTTTGACTTAAATCAGCTTGAAAATTTATGGCAAGACTTTAAAATGACTGTCAAGCAACAACCAAGTTGACAGAGCTTGAAGAATGTGCAAGTATTTTACAATCCAGGTGTGCAAAGCACTTAGAGACCTACTCAGAATGACTCACATCTGTAATCGCTGCCAAAGGGGGTTCTAACATGTATTGATGTAACCGATGTGAAATGGCTAGCGAGTTAGCGGGGTGCGCGCTAATAGCTTTTCAATCGGCGACGTCACTCGCTCTGAGACCTTGAAGTGAAATGCTCTGCAAGGGCCGTGGCTTTTGTGGAGCGATGGGTAACGATGCTTCGAGGGTGGCTGTTGTCTATGTGTGCAGAGAGTCCCTGGTCCGAGCCCAGGTAGGGGCGAGGAGAGGGACGGAAGCTATACTGTTACATTGACAAAAGCGTCATGTCACGACTTCATGTCACCTCTCCCTGTTCGGGCGGTGCTTGGCGGTTGTCGTCTACTAGCTGCCACCGATCCTTTTTCCCTTTCTTTTGGTTTTATCTGTTTTTTGTTTCACCTGTGTTCTATTTGGTGTATTATGGGGGTATTTAAATCTTGCTATTTCCTCTGGGTTTTGTGCGGGATTGTTTCGTTTGCTGTCAGTTAGTTTTGGGTTGCGTTTTCTTGGGTTCTGTTTAACAGGTGGGTTTTCCCTGGACTGTGTTTGAGTGGGTTTTGAGGCTACGGATGTAGTCCGGTTTCCTGTTATTTGGACTTGTTAAATAAACGCCCTTTTCGGAACTTGCTTTCTCCTGCGCCTGACTCCACACCCACATCTCCTTGGGGAGAATCTGACAGAATCCCACACAGAAATTATGGAGTCAGCAGGAGAGGACGCGCCCACCCTGTCCATGGAGGAGCGTGTTCTACAGCATTTAGTGGTACTACACCGTTTGGGGACAGCCATGGATCAGGTATTGGCGAGAATGGAGAGATGGGAGAGGAGCGGCCTCCCTACCCCGTCTTCAGCCACTCTCCAGCTTGCACCACCACCTTCTTTGGTGGCGTCCGGCCCCAGCGGGATTCGGCTTGCGCTCCTGAGGCAGTACGATGGGACAGGTGCCGGGTGTAAGGGGTTCCTGCTCCAGCTGGAGCTTTACCTGGCGACCATTCACCCGACTCCCTTGGGAGAGGAGAGTGTCAACGTCCTCGTTTCCTGCCTTTTGGGTAAAGCCCTGGAGTGGGCAAACGTGGTCTGGGAGGGCAAACACTTGGCGAGGGACCATTACCCAGAGTTCACCAACATTTCCGGGCTGTGTTGGATCACCCACCGGAGGGCAGAGCGCCGGGTGAACGGCTGTTTCATTTAAGGCAGGAGACGAGGAGCGCACAGGATTTCACACTGGAGTTCCGGACCCTGGCCGCCGGCGCGGGTTGGAATGACAGGGCCCTGATGGACCATTATAGGTGTAGCCTGTGGGAGGATGTCCGCAGGGAGCTAGTCTGTCGAGATACCACCCTCACGCTGGACCAGCTAATCGACATTTCCATCAAGCTGGACAACTTGCTGGCTGATCGCGGGAGTCCAGATCGTCTCCTGTTCGCTGCACCCCCCAGCACTCCTGCTCCGACACCCATGGAGTTAGGGGGTGCTGCAGCTAGGGTAACCGGAGGAGGAGCCTCCTCCTGCACCAGTTGTGGTCGGAGAGGACACACTGCTGACCGGTGCTGGAGGAGCTCGTCTGGGAGTTGAGAGGGCAGGCAGAGCACTACTCAAACACCTCAGGTGAGTCAGCACCCTGCTCACCCAGAGCCCCCTGTTGATCATATGTATGTGTTGATTTCCTTTCCTGAGTTTTCCCCTCATTCCCAGCATAAGGCGCTAGTCAATTCAGGCGCAGCGAGGAGTTTTATGGACCGCGGGTTCGCGCTTAAGTTAGGGATTCCCTTGGTCCAGATGGACCAACCCTTCCCCGTGCACACCCTAGATAGTCGACCGTTAGGGTCAGGGCTGATCAGGGAGGCCACGGTTCCACTTGACATGGTGATGCAGGGGGGGTCATGAGGAGCGGATTAGTCTCTTCCTCATTGATTCTCCTGCATTTCCAGTGGTGCTGGATATTCCCTGGTTGGCTTATCACAATCCTAACATTTCGTGGAAACAGGGGGCTCTTAAGGGGTGGTCAGAGGAGTACTCAGGAAGGTGTGTGGGAGTTTCCATCGGTGCGACAATGGTGGAGAGTCCAGACCAAGTCTCCACCGTGCACATTCCCCCCGAATATGCCGATTTGGCAATCGCCTTCTGTAAAAAGAAAGCAACCCAATTACCACCTCATCGACAAGGGGATTGTGCGGTAATCCTCCAGGTAAACACCACACTTCCTAGGAGTCACATATATCCCCTGTCACAGGAAGAGACGGTGGCTATGGAGACATATGTCACCGAATCTCTGGGACAGGGGTACATTCGGCCCTCCACGTCACCTGCCTCCTCGAGTTTCTTTTTTGTGAAGAAGGAGGGAGGTCTGCGTCTGTGCATTGACTATAGAGGTCTAAATTCCATCACAGTGGGGTTCAGTTACCCGCTACTTCTCATCGCCACGGCGGTGGAGTCATTCCACGGAGCATGCTTCTTCACAAAACTGGATCTCAGGAGCGCGTATAACTTCGTGCAAATCCGGGAGGGAGATGAGTGGAAGACCGCGTTTAGTACCAGATCTGGCCATTATGAGTACCTCGTCATGCCGTATGCGTTGAAAAATGCTCCAGCCGTTTTACAATCCTTTGTTGACGAGATTCTCAGGGACATGCATTCATAGTGGAGGTGGACGCATCCGAGGCTGGTGTTGGAGCCGTGCTATCACAGCGCTCGGGCACACCCCCGAACCTTTGCCCCTGCGCTTAGAAAGCTCAGTCCGGTGGAGCGAAACTATGATGTGGGGGACCGGGAGTTGCTGGCTGTGGTAAAAGCTCTGAAGGTGTGGAAACATTGGCTTATGGGGGCGAAACACTCTTTTCTCATCTGGACTGACCACCGTAATCTGGAGTACATCCGAGCGGCGAGGAGACTGATTCCTCGTCAGGCAAGGTGCACAAAGTTTTTCATCAGATTTCGTTTCACCCTCGCTTACTGACCAGGTTCCCGTAACGCTAAGGCCGACGCACTGTCCCGTCTCTATGATACCGAGGAGCGGTCCATCGATCCCACCCCCATACTTCCGGCCTCTTGTCTGGTGGCACCGGTGGTATGGGAGGTGGACACGGACATCGAGCGGGTTTCTCGTTTAGAACCTCCTCCACCACAGTGTCCAGCTGGTCAGAGGTACGTCCCACTTGGTGTTCATGATAGATTGATCAGGTGGGCCCACACGTTACCCTCCTCTGGTCATCCGGGGATCGAGAGGACAGTGCGGGCTCTTAGGGGGAAGTACTGGTGGTCCACCTTGGCTAAGGATGTGAGGGTTTATGTTTCCTCCTGTTCAGTGTGCGCCCAGTGTAAGGCTCCTAGACACCTGCCTAGAGGGAAGTTACAGCCCCTCCCCGTTCCACAGCGGCCTTGGTCACATCTGTCTGTGGACTTTCTTACCAATCGTCCCCCGTCACAGGGGAACACTACGATCCTGGTCGTTGTGGATCGGTTCTCTAAGTCCTGCCATCTCCTCCCTTTGCCCGGTCTCCCTACGGCCCTACAGACTTTTTTACATAAGCATCAAGGGTTTGACTCATATTTTTCCATTGACTGCAATGTCTTGACATTAGCGTCAATTGGTTGACACAATTTTTCCCATTGACTGCAGATTAATTGACATAAGCATCAATCTTATGATCATTTTCTTTTCCCATTGTAATGTATTGACATGAGTCATATTTTTCCATTGATTCAAGGAATTGACATTAACTTCAACCATGTGACACTTTTGTTTTCCAATGGAATTCAATGTATTGACATACTGTAAGCATCAACTGTTGACACTCATCTTTTTCCATTGGCACCGCAAAGCTTATGGCCAATTGACATAAGCATCAATTGGTTGATGCTTAACTTTTAGCAAAATCATGACAAGATGACATTTTCTACGATATTATATTGCAGACTCTTCAGAATATCTCTTAACAGGTTCCTGTAATCAGCATTGTTTATCACAAGTGTGAGAGATTCCACCTTTAGATTCTCTGTGTTCTGATTGTTCTATCCTTGTCTTGAGTTCTTATTGTTCTATCCTTGTCTTGAGTTCTGATTGTTCTATCCTTGTCTTGAATTCTGATTGTTCTATCCTTGTCTTGAGTTCTGATTGTTCTATCCTTGTCTTGAGTTCTGATTGTTCTATCCTTGTCTTGAGTTCTGATTGTTCTATCCTTGTCTTGAGTTCTGATTGTTCTATCCTTGTCTTGAGTTCTGATTGTTCTATCCTTGTCTTGAGTTCTGATTGTTCTATCCTTGTCTTGAGTTCTGATTGTTCTATCCTTGTCTTGAGTTCTGATTGTTCTATCCTTGTCTTGAGTTCTGATTGTTCTATCCTTGTCTTGAGTTCTTATTGTTCTATCCTTGTCTTGAGTTTTGTGAGAATTGCCTCACACATCTTCTCATTGTCAGCCTTTGACCACCTCACTGTCTTATCAATCATTTTGTCCTCATGAGCTTGTCAGTAGGAGCTTGTCAGTAGGAGCTTGTCAGTAGGAGCTTGTCAGTGTGTAAATGAAATGCAGGCGGTTTGGCCCTGATAGGCAGGACAGGAGCAATAACCTTCTTCTTCTCTTTGGCGGAGAACGGCCTCTTTAAACACATCATGTATCACAGTGGAAAAGAACTTTAGCTGACATTACAGTATGTGTCAGTATTTATGAGAGGCTGTGAAAACCTAAACAAGTTACTGCCTTTCCAGGGACAAAATAAAAAACCCATCCATGAAATCAGAACTTGAGCTTCTCTCACTTTTCATTTTTAATTCGACTGACTATTTGGTCAGTTTTTTTAATGATTGTAATGGCGCTCGTCAAAAGGAGTGGACCAAGCGCAGCGTGGAAAGTGTTCATGATTTTTTTATTTTTTTTTAAACACTCAAACAAAATAACAGAAGTGAAAACGAAAGCGCACAGTTCTGTCGGGAAAAAGCACTAAACAGAAAACAAGATCCCACAAATCCCAAAAGGAAAATGACAACGTATATAAGATCCCCAATCAGAGACAACGATAGACAGCTGCCTCTGATTGGGAACCACACCTGGCCAAAAACAAGAAATAGAAAATATAGACTTTCCCACCCGAGTCACACCCTGACCTAACCAAACATAGAGAATAATAAGGACCTCTAAGGTCAGGGCGTGACAATTATGGTTTGAATGAATGTTGTTGTGTATTTGGATTAGGACCCAAACTCCATAAGACGTAAGTCTAAAGACACACGTGTAACTGGAAAGCTAGCTGCGATGACCACACATATCCATTGTTGACATTTGATGTTCAGGTGCACTGACTGTTAACAACTCAGCAACTTGATCTGATATGCAAGTAAAGCACAGCAATCATTGATAGCAGTGATTCAGTCAAGTTCTGACTGCATGGATGATATGACTCATGCATAAACTAACATTTTTTTTTACTTAACTAGGCAAGTCAGTTAAGAACAAATTCTTATTTTCAATGACAGCCTAGGAACAGTGGGTTAACTGCCTGTTCAGGGGCAGAACGACAGATTTGTACCTTGTCAGCTCAGGGGTTTGAACTTGCAACCTTCCGGTTACTAGTCCAACGCTCTAACCAGTAGGCTACCCTATCACGCCACGCTTCTGTCCTCTTAGGCTGGGTGGATGGGAGGAGGGCAGGGAAGTGGAGAGCAGGGATGCAATATTCTATGATGCAGAAGTCAGGCAGCATACATATTACGTGTGCTTAATCACAACTTACTCAGGGAGTTGATTGAATTGATCTATTTCTTGGTAATGTATACACCAGTGGAGACTCTTCAGAGGAGGAGCATCCTCCTCAGTGAATTTCATAAAAATTGTAATGTTTTAACATTTAAAAGTTATTATTTTTAGATAAAACTATACTAAATATAATCACAATGCACCAAATAACTGGACACACCATTTTGCAAAGAAGGTCTACAGTAGCCTCAACAACACTATGTAGAGTAGCACCATGGTGTAGCGGGAGGACAGCTAGCTTCCATCTTCCTCTCGGTACATTGACTTCAATATAAAACCTAGGAGGCTCATGGTTCTCACCCCCTTCCATAGACTTACACAGTAATTATGACAACTTCCGGAGGACGTCCTCCAGCCTTGCAGCATGAACTGACATGTTGTCCACCCAATCAAAGGATCAGATAATTAAACTAGTACTGAAAGCATAAACTACAGCTAGCTAGCACTGCAGTGTATAAAATGTGGTAAGTAGTTAACTCAAAGAGAAAGAAAGACCATAGCTGAACAGTTTTGAACAAATTAATTTCTTCCAAAATAAAAGAGAAGCAAGAGAGAAATATGGTGACAACGATGTAGGCTGTGTGTGGTGGTTTGGCTTGGAAAGTTATTTTTGCCCGGTCACATACAGCTGATGGGTTGTGCATTGATGTCCACAAGCGAAGGGAAGAGAAGGAATACAACGTTGCGGTTATGAGAGTGAACTCTGTTTACATGTGATCAGGGGTGTATTCATTCCCCTGATTCTGTTGAAAAACGTTTCTTAAACAGAAGCAAACGCAACAAAACGGGGATAAACATACCTGAATTGGTCCAATAGAAACTCTCGTTTGCAACTGTTGGACTAATGATCACACCCTATATCAGCTAGATGCAGGCAAGACTGTGCAAGGCGTTGTTACACCTCAAATTTGTCTCTCGACCTGTGTGCACCAATGTTGTAAACTTTCATCATAGGCTAGGCTGTAGAAACCACATGATGGGTATGGGAAAAATGTGAGTATCATATAATAGGCTAAATCTATCAATGTTACATTGAACTGGGTGAATAGAACATGAATGAGAGTCATCCAATATGATGTAAAGAAATAAGGCCATGGTCATGAAAAACAAATTGGCACTGACCGCCACTGGTACACACTCATGCAACTTGTTGCACGTAGAGTATGTGCGTGCATGCATGTCCACACAGGACTCACACATTCTCGCACTGCTAAAGCCACATACCCATTCATGCACACAAATGCATGGCATGCACTTGTCTTACTGATGGGTAATAAGCGTAATGCATATCAACTTGTGAACATGTGTGTCCATTTCCTAATTTGTTTTAACCCCTCCCCCACTTTTCTGGGAAAGTCCTTAGAGTAAGGGGTGGCTTATAAGGGGACAGACTGGAGTGACGGAGCATTTGAGTGTGTGGGTGAGACTGTGAGTAAGTGAGAGAGGAGGAGAGAGATGAGAAGCGTTTGGAGCAGCAGTCTGTGCGGAGGGATTCCAGCCACCCCTCCTTGTAGAAGAGACGATGGAATGTATGTGAGAGTAGGTGTGTGTGACTGATTCCCCCTGCAAGGGGAGAGTCTTTCTAGCCAGGCTGCAGTACCCTAGGTCTCACTCTCCCCTCCTGAAGTGGACTTCTAAAACACCCCTGCCTTCTCCCCAACTTCAGAGGAGAAGGTGCGACTGGGACTGTGAAGCCAGACGTCGTGTGTGTCGAAGTCGTGTTTGTCTGTGTGAGTGAGACTTTGTGTGAGAGTGAAAGACACAACGCTCCACTGTCACCATGTCTGTTCTCATAGCCACTGGCCAGATGAAGATAGACACTACTAGCTTCTCCAGAAAGGTAAGCATGGCCTTGTTAGTATGCATGCTGTGGTGCTGTCTGGGACATGTCTGTCTGTCTTATCAGGGACTGAAATGACTGACTGCCACATTTCTATAAGAGCAACAGGACAGCAAGGGACAGAGGGTATTTACGACTCTCTTTCTGGTGTTTTTGTTGGACATGTACTGCTGTTTCATTTAATGTATAATTTCTGTTTTGCCTTTATAAGAGCAGGTACAATCTCAGTGATGTTCTGGTTTCTACAAATGCATCTGGCCACATTATAAAAAGTTGCGTGGACTGAGCTCAGCATTGGTATGTGAATCATGCGCTGAGGAAAGGAACAAAAGAGCAACATCTTGACTCGTACGTGAATAGAATAGATACAGCATTTTTTTTTTTTAAACCTGAGGGCTAATTTTGGATTTTTTACTAGATAGCTACAGTAGAGTTACAGTAGAGCATGTGTCAAATCTATCTTGGTGTATACAGTTATACATTAGTTGTGGGATAACTCTGGATGAATTGATTGAATTCTGCACTATGATTAGACACACAGATTTCAGAAATCTATAGTGCCTTTAGAAAGTATTCACACCCCTTCACACCCCGGCCAGACCCGGACGGCGCTGGGCCAATTGTGCGCCGCCGATGGGATACCTAATCACGGCCGGATGTGATTCAGGGACTGTAGTGACGACTCTTGCGCTAAGATGCAGTGCCTTAGATTGCTGCGCTACTCGGGTGTCACGCCCTGGCCATAGAGAGGCTTTTTATTCTCTATTTTGGTTAGGCCAGGGTGTGACTAGGGTGGGCATTCTATGTCCTTTTTTCTATGTTTTGTATTTCTATGTCTTGGCCTGGTATGGTTCTCAATCAGGGACAGCTGTCTATCGTTGTCTCTGATTGAGAACCATACTTAGGTACCCTTTCTCCCCACCTATTTTGTGGGAAGTTAATCTTCAGCCAGCCGTGACAGAACTTCCCACCACCAACGGACCAAGCAGCATGATAAGGTCGACTCCTGGATATGGGCGGACGTTCTGGACGGCAAGGGAGTCTACACATGGGAGGAGATCCTGGCGGGAAGGGATCGCCTTCCATGGGAACAGGTGGAGGCAGCTAGGAGAGCAGAGGCAGCCGGAGAGAGGAACCTGCGGTATGTGGGAACACGGCTGGCAAGGAAGCCCGAGAGGCAGCCCCAACATTTTGGAGGAAGGCACACAGGGAGTGTGGCAGAGTCAGGAAGCAGACCTGAGCCAACTCCCTGTGCTTACCGTGGTGAGCATGGGACTGGTCAGGCCTCGTGCTATGGGGTGATGCGCACGGTACCGAGGCGGAGTATTCACAGGCCGGTAGGCTCGGGGCCAGCGTCCCGCATTTGCCGGGGGGAAGATGGCATCCAGCAAGAATGGGTGGGGCCAGCTCGGCCCGGTGCCTCCGCTATGCACCAGGCCTCCGGTGGCAGCCCCATGCACCAGGCTGTCTCTCCATCTCCTCCTTCCAGGTGCTCCCGCCTGTCCGGAGCTACCAGAGTCTCCCGCCTGTCCGGAGCTGCCAGAGTCTCCCGCCTGTCCGGAGAGTCTCCCGCCTGTCCGGAGCTGCCAGAGCCTCCCGCCTGTCCGGAGCTGCCAGAGCTGCAGCCCCTCAGTCCAGAGGCGCCCCTCAGTCCAGTGGTGCCCTCTACGAGGGTCCCCCGCTCCACCCGAGCAGCCGCCGTAAGAAGGCCCACCCGGACCCTCCCCTTTAGAGTCAGGTTTTACGGTGGTCCAGTCCTTCAGCCAGCCGTGACATTGGGAGCCCATCAACACATGCCATAATGTCAAAGTGGAATTATGTTTTTAGAAATGATTACAAATGAATTAAAAATGAATAGCTGAAATGTCTTGAGTCAATAAGTATTCAACCCTTGTATTATGGCAAGCCTAAATATGTTCAGGAGTAAAAATGTGCTTAACAAGTCACATACTGTAATTTGCATGGACTAAATGACTACCCCATCTCTGTACTCCACACGTACAATTATATCTAAGGTCCCTCAGTCGAGCAATAAATATTCCAAGACAAGCTTTGCAATAAGGCACTAAAGTACTGCAACTGTTGCAAAGAAATTAACTTTTTGTCCTGAATACAAAGTGTTATGTTTGGGGCAAATGTTATGCGCATCCTTGTCATCTGCAATGACTAGGGAGTTTTTGAGGATAAAAAGAAACAGTATAGAGCTAAGCACAGGCCAAATCCTAGAGGAAAACAAGGTTCAGTCTGCTTTCCAACAGACACTGGGAGACAAAATTCACCTTTCAGCAATAACCTAAAACGCAAGGCCAAATATACACTAGAGTTGCTTACCAAGACAACATTGAATGTTACTGAGTGGCCTAGTTACAGTTTTTACTTAAATCGGATTGAAAATCTATGGCAAGACTTGAAAATGGCTGTCTAGTAATGATCAACAACCACCTTGACAGAGCTTGAATAATGTGCAAATATTGTACAATCCAGATGTGCAAAACTCTTAGAGACCTACTCGGAATGACTCACATCTGTAATCACTGCCAAATGCGATTCTAACATGTATTGCCTAAGGGGGTTGAATACTTATCTAATCAAGATATTTTCCCTTATTTATTCTACTTTGACATTACAGTTTATTTTTTTGTACATCGTTGACAACAAATTACAATTAAATCCATTTGAATCCAACTTTGTAACACTACAAAATGTGGAAAAAGTCTGTGTGTGATTACTTTCTGAAGACGCTGTATGTATTCAACAGAGGATAAGGTTGAACATCACCAACATATCCTATCTGACATGGGGAAACATTGAGCAAGGCACTTAACTCCAATTTGGTCCAGGGGAACTGTACTACTATGACTGACCCTGTGAAACAACACATTTCAATAAAACCATTTTTTAAATGATTTATTTTATTTTTTTGTGTCTTAGATCTATAACACCTGATCTGACGTTTCCCCCATGTGGGAGAATAATACTTGATGGTACTGTAACTAAATGTTATAGGCATTTCCATAGGAATAGCAACTAGGATGTTTTTTGGGGGGTTGCACCAGGGGTCTTCAAACTGTCTTTGCCCAGGGACCCCCTCACAGGCAAACATCATACGTTTGGAAAAACTTGTTTTCTCATACGTGTTGTCTTATCAGGTGAATGATAATGACAAGGACAAATAATCAACATTTTTAGTTGAATAGATTTGGTTGATAGTTTTTTTATTATTTTGACCTTCCTACGTTATAATTGGAAGAAGAAGTGTAAACTCTAACATAGCCTATTAGCTACAAAGGTAATTCCAATGTCCAAGTCAAGTAAACTTACCAGCAGCCAGCGGCACTTGCCGCACTGGCAACCTATTGGCGGGTGCTTTTTAAAAGCCTAATTCAGATACCCCAGTGAGTGTCATTGGCTCCAATGAGTGTTATTGGCTCAATATTAGGAGTTGAGAAATAAAGTTGACCTCCTTTAGGGGGCTGCAGACCCCTGGTTGAATACCCCTGGGTTACAGCATTAAATACATTACAAGGCGAGAAGCATCCAATCTATCCCTATATATATATGCCATTTAGCTGACGCTTTTATCCAAAGCGACTTACAGTCATGTGTGCATACATTCTACGTATGGGTGGTCCCGGGAATCGAACCCACTACCCTGGCGTTACAAGCGCCATGCTCTACCAACTGAGCCACAGAATATTTCACCCTAAACTCATTTCTATTACACAATGACATGCATGACTCCTTAACCAACACCAGTTCATAACCACCACACTCCATGGCAAAGTTAACACCAGAGAGTCTGACAACTTTGTGTCTGTGACGTTGAGCTGATCCATGCTGCTTCCCAGCCTCTCAGGCTTTGTCAGAACATACAGATGCAGAGACATATGGAGGTGTAAATTATACAGGGGGTTGTGTGGCTGACTGTACCGCAGGCAGATACACGCTACCAAAACCAAGCAGTAAACAAATGCACAACCACAGCTGAAGTGTGAGGTGCAGAACGGGAAGTGCTGTGCTGACAGTGTCACTCACAGGAGAGAAGCTCAGCATATGACATGGGTGCGCTTCTATTCTCTGTTACAAGAGTACACTTCAATTTGTTCCTCAATTCTCAGAGTACTGCTATTTTCTATCATGGGGTAGGATTTCTTGGAGTTAGGGTGTGACCATTGTGTACTTATTCTCGTTTGGTAGCAGCAAACTGTCTTAACAAGTTTACATGTGGTCTTTTATCATCTTCCTCATCATCATCATCATCATCTGGTGCAGTCAAACCTAGTAGCTGCAGGCATTTCAGTGTGTGTAGTCTGCTCCACATCATCCTGCATTAAAACTCAATTTCCTCACCCTCTTATCTTCTGTCATTTCAATTTTGACTGCGAGTCCGTGTGGCTTCCCATCTCCTGGAATGTACTGGATATTAACAGTTATTTGGCATCCGAAAGTAGAGTTTATATGGCAGATATTTCAGGACTGGTGTCAACCCTTTCAGAGAGCAATAGCCTATGCATTTCTGCATGAATATTGATTTGCACATCCTGTATGAACTTAAAACAGGTTCATGTTTACTGACATGGTAGCATGGACATGAACTGTAGAAACATCCACAGGTGTGGACAGTCTCACTTGCAATATACTTACATGGATCAGTCTCACTTGAAATGTATTGCATGTATTAGTCTCACTTGAAATGTACTGCTTGTATTAGTCTCACTTGAAATGTACTGCATGTATTCGTCTCACTTGAAATGTACTGCATGTATTAGTCTCACTTGAAATGTACTGCATGTATTAGGTTTCAGTTGGTTTTAAATACATGAATAAGAATGGAATTAGCATTGCAAGTTCAACTAACTGAACCAGCATCTGTGATCTGTGGGGCAGTTTGCTTTGATACAACATGCCACAGCAATAATAAAGTGTATTAACTTGCAACACATTGTAATTGCATTCACCAACATTACATCAGGCTGAAATGATGTTGTAATGGGGAGTTGAAGTATAATTGAATGATAAGGAACGGATTCCACTTCCAGAATCCTATTAAGTTTAGCTTCAGTGAGGTATAATTGTATTTTGATACACAGTGAGGAAGACATAATTATGTTGCCAACCTTCAAACAGGCGACAGTTCTGGTCTCTAACCGACTATATCGTCTTTATAGCTGCAATGCTGATGGAAAAGAGGAAATGCATTACGAACATGTTGCAACTCGCAAGTCTTTGCTGTTCTAAGATGTTGTAGTTTATTTTTGTCTGCAGTAAAAATCAATTGGAACTGTATATTTTCGTGAAAGAAAAAAAAGTATTTTCAAATGAAAGTAAGACTGTGTTGTGTGGCCTTGTTACAATCCAATAACATTTTCTATGGTCATTTAGGATTATTATATGGGTTTAGAGCGATTTGAATGAATCAAACAGTAATAGCTGCTAGGATAGGAGAAGTCTTGGGGGGAGGTATTGTTTCATGAAGTCACGTCTCACCCTATCTTGAGATAGTGTAGTCCCATCACGACCCTGGTTGTGTGATAAGTATACTCATTGACTTCCTCAGCATCAGGGGAAATTATTAGTGCCCTTGCCAATGCCGGGGAAAATGGCCCCACATTTTGATTAGCATGACATTAACTAAAGCCATCTTATTACATGCGTGTAGAAGAGTAAAGGCTTTCAACATCCTCCGCCGGAGGGAAGAAATGAGATATTACTATCGACTCAGCATTGATTGATCCGTTTACTCTGCCTGCCAATTAATGTGTATGTCATTTTTTTTACTGCAGCCCATAAGGCTGTAAACTGAAGAATGGGTAATGGGCTATGGAAGGAACAAGCTACAGAGGTTGTAAACGGAAGAATGTCTATTACTAACACAAGATAATCTTGTAAAATGGGAAGCACCCTACAGTAACTAATGTAGTTGTAAGGGAAAATATGTTTACTGACATCCTGTCCATTTCATTTGACTCGCCTTCTTTTCCCCTGACCTGACACCCATCCATAGATGTTTATTCGAGAGGAAGATGGTAAACCCTCAGTCAATACAGGTATGTGTGTCAAATGATCTCGGGACTGAGCCCCCCAAGCTCCAGTAACACAGTTCCTCCTGGGGCCCTGATGGTATAACTCTACATTCAGTCAGTATGGCTATATGTGAACGGATGACAATGGGGCACCAGAGCTGAGTAGAAGCTGAGGTAGGAGCTGAGGTAGGAGCTGAGGTAGGAGCTGAGGTAGGAGCTGAGGTAGGAGCTGAGTAGAAGCTGAGGTAGGAGCTGAGGTAGGAGCTGAGGTAGGAGCTGAGGTAGGAGCTGAGGTAGGAGCTGAGGTAGGAGCTGAGTAGAAGCTGAGGTTTGAGCTGAGGTAGGAGCTGAGTAGAAGCTGAGGTAGGAGCAGAGGTAGGAGCAGAGGTAGGAGCTGAGGTAGGAGCTGAGGTAGGAGCTGAGGTAGGAGCTGAGGTAGGAGCTGAGGTAGGAGCTGAGGTAGGAGCTGAGTAGAAGCTGAGGTAGGAGCTGAGGTAGGAGCTGAGTAGAAGCTGAGGTAGGAGCTGAGTAGAAGCTGAGGTAGGAGCTGAGGTAGGAGCTGAGTAGAAGCTGAGGTAGGAGCTGAGGTAGGAGCTGAGGTAGGAGCTGAGGTAGGAGCTGAGGTAGGAGCTGAGGTAGGAACTGAGGTAGGAACTGAGGTAGGAGCTGAGGTAGGAGCTGAGGTAGGAGCTGAGGTAGGAGCTGAGTAGAAGCTGAGGTAGGAGCTGAGGTAGGAGCTGAGGTAGGAGCTGAGCCCTCTGGCAATGAGTCCTCTGGGAAGCCCAAAGCAGCCAGGCAGGCAGTTCAGAACAAGGCCTGACACAAGATGATGGAGATTACAGAACATCCATCAGAAAGGTTGGAAAACATGTCAAGTGAGCAGAACCTATCGCCCAGGGGTATACAGGAAGAGGCCTAGTAAAAGCATTATGAACAAGAGAGAGTAACAAATGATGACAGGCAGGCAAAACCAGACCTGGAAAAGGAGATGTGTGTTTCAAGAGCTGAATTCCAAGTACCAGTATGTTCAATCTGTCACTGTGAAAACAACTGAAAAGTAAGGTCTATCTCAATTCAACCCATTGTTAGTGTGTGAGTTTTAGAGAGTAGAAACCTTGACTTTTAAAATGTAAGTAATACTATTGTAGCCACATTTGGATTTTTACCAACTAAAGTATTTTTTATATTTTTTTATCTTATGACATTTATAAACATTTATGGTTGAAAATGACCCTTGCCATCCAATTACCTTCATGTTCTAGGCCCTTGATTTTTGGAATGGAAACTCTTTGAAGCATTGAAATCAATTTAATATAGATACATTTGTAGTAAAGGGGGAGGGATGCATTTTTATGAAATCCATGAATCACTGAGCCTACAGCAGCTCTGTAGGGAATGATATGAAAAGGACTCAATGAAAAAGGAAAATGTATTGTAACCCCCTCATTGTTCAGTTAGAATCTACAATATTTTTCAACTACAATTTGTAATAAGGATGGAGCATGTCATTACTCTTGTCTCTCTGCGCAAACAAGATGCAAAACGAATCAGGAGGATAGTTTTTAATCCACTGCAATTGATTTCTGTTGTAGCCTATTGTCAAAGGACAGTAACGCTTGATGGCGTCGGCGGCATGGTCTATTTAGCATCATAGTAGTGCTGCTTTGAAGTTACTTGTGTGTTCAGCAGATGACCCATTTCTCAGAAATCCACCATAGCATCAGTTTGGAGGTCTGAGCTGTCACAGTGAGGGGGGCCA
Organism: Oncorhynchus keta; assembly: GCF_023373465.1. Lineage (NCBI taxonomy): Eukaryota > Metazoa > Chordata > Actinopteri > Salmoniformes > Salmonidae > Oncorhynchus > Oncorhynchus keta. Next base: position 28,819,106 of record NC_068435.1, on the reverse strand, counting down.
GCCAGGGTACTCTCATTTGGGAATTGAATCTGTGACACTCTGTGGCTGTGGAGGTTCTCAACTTTCCACAAGTGCCTATCCCAACTGACCACTGTCACATACATGCAAAAACTTCACACATTTAACAGCACAGACATGCCTGAGTATTATTTAAATCTCAATCTTCTCAGGTTACACTGCTGACTAGTAAAAGGCCATTGGGGCAGGTGAGGAAAGGTATATGATGGTGAAGATTATCTGGTCTAGCTGTGCTTTTGGGTCACAATAATTACTCAAATCCATTTATGCAATGTAAACTGACAGAACACTTTCGCAGTTGGTGTCTATAGCTAGGTTTCCATCCAATTGGCACAGATTTCCAACTAAATATTCTAAAATCTGCATAAAAACAATATGTGCATTTTCCCACCAGATCCATCAAATTGACTTTTTGAGATAAAATGCTGTGCATGATCACTTAGTGCACATAAACATCACTTTTGTAGTTAAATTCCCATATACAGAATAAAAAATAAAATTTAAATAGGTTTCCATTGCATTTTTAATTCTTCTGATGGTTTTGTCACAAAAGATTTTTGCGTTATATAGAGATTGTGCCCACTCTGGTCTAGGCATATGCACTCTAGCCAACAGCTCATGATAGAGTGCAGATATAGCCTACTACATGATGAGATTATTATGGACAAAAGAGCAAGATTATTTTTCTTTGTCAAATGGCAGTGAAGCATCGATCATAAGACCTTAGATATTTACATCAAGCTCATCACCATGCACTTTCACCATCCTGTGAAGTTCATCATAATTTATTTAATCTGTAGCCTAATAAACTGCATGCTTTCTTGAGTCATAGTGTGAGGACCAGCCAACAGATCATCCTGTGACTCCAAGTGTACTTCCATATTGCCTTGGGAAAGTATTCAGAATTTTTCCATATTTTGTTATGTTACAGCCTTATTCTAAAATGGATTAAATTAAAAGAATGCACAGCAATCTACACACAATACCCCATAATGACAAAATGTAAATGTTTTTTTAGACATTTTTGCAAATGTATTAAAAATTCCAAACAGGAAAACAATATGCACATTTTCCCGCCAGGATGTGTTTCCATCCAATTGATTTGTTGCAGATAAAAGGCTGTCCATGATGACATACTGCACATAAAAATACCTTTTGTGGTTAAATGCCCATGTACCGAATTAAAAATACAAGTCATTTTCAACTCTAATTGTTGTTTTCTCACAAAAATGTTGCGTTATATAGCAAGTATGGCTGCCCACTCTAGTATTGGCACGTGCACTCCAGCCAACAGCGCTATCTGCCTACATTTGATTATTATGGACGTACTATTATTTAAAAACGTCAAATGGCAGCCTAGCATCGATTATCATGTCACCAGAATAAGACCCTCGATATTTATTTGAAAGGATCATCAAAATCAAATTAAATCAAATTATATTGGTCACATACAGTACACATATTTAGCAATGTTATTGCGGGTGTAGCGAAATGCTTGTGTTCCTAGCTCTAACAGTGCAGTAGTATCTAAAAACATTTCACAACAATGAACATAAATATAAAAGTAAAATAATGCAATATGAGATGAGAAACGCAGTATGTAAACATTATTTAAATATTATTAAAGAGACTAGTGTTCCATTATTAAAGTGGCCAGTGATTCAAAGTCTATATATATCGTGTAGCAGCCTCTAAGGGCAGGGTATCGTAACCCGGTGTAAGTCCGGTTAGTGGTGGCTATTTAACAGTCTGATGGCCTTGAGATAGAAGCTGTTTTTCAGTCTCTCTGTCCCAGCTTCGATGCAGCTGTACTGACCTCGCCTTTTGGATGATAGTGGGGTGAACAGGTTGGTTGTGGCTAGGGTGGTTGATGTCCTTAATGATCTTGTAGTCCTTCCTGTGACATCGGGTGCTACAGGTGTCCTGGAGGGCAGGTAGTTTGCCCCCAGTGATGCGTTGGGCAAACCGCACCACCCTCTGGAGTGCCCTGCAGTTGTGGGCGGTGCAGTTGCCATACCAGGCAGTGATACTGCTCAACAGGATGCTCTCATTTGTGCATCTGTAAAAGTTTGTGAGGGTTTTTAGGGGCCAAGCCAAATTTCCTAAGCCGCCTGAGGTTGAAGAGGCACTGTTGCGCCTTCTTCACCACACTGTCTGTGTGGGTGGACCATTTCAGATCGTCAGTGATGTGTAAACCGAGGAATTTTCCACCTGATAAGCTTTCCACCTTCTCCATTGCGGTCCTGTCGATGTGGATAGGGCCGTGCTTCCTCTGCTGTTTCCTGAAGTCCACGATCAGCTCCTTTGTTTTGCTGACGTCGAGTGAGAGGTTATTTTCCTGCCACCACTCTCTCAGGGCCCTCACCTCCTCCCTGTAGGCTGTCTCATCATTGTTGGTAATCAGGCCGTAAACACTCCAGCCAGCTAGTCTGCGCATGCTCTGAGGATGCGGCTAGGGATGCTGTCTGGGTAGGCAGCCTTGCGAGGGTTAACATGCTTAAATGTCTTACTCACGTTGGCCACAGAGAAGGAGAGCCCACAGTCCTTGGTAGCGGGCTGTGATGGTGGCACTGTGTTATCCTTAAAGCGGGTGAAGAAGGTGTTTAGCTTGTCCGGAACTAAGATTTTGGTTTCTGCGATGTGGCTGGTTTTCCCTTTTGTAATCCGTGATCGTCTGTAGACACTGCCACATACGTCTTGAGTCTGAGCCATTGAATTGAGACTCCACTTCGTTTCTGCACTGCCGTTTTGGCCGCTTTATTGCCTTACGGAGGGATATAACTACACTGTTTGTAACAGAAACATATCCCAGTCCGCGTGATCAAAACAATCTTTAAGCATGGATTCCAATTGGTAAAACCAGCGGTGAATAGACCTTAGCACGGGTACTTCATGTTTGAGTTTCTGCCTATAGGAAGGGAGGAACAAAATGGAGTCATTATCAGATTTTCCCGAAGGGAGGGCGGAGGGCCTTATTGGCATTTCGAAAGTTGAGGAGCGGTGGTCCCATGTTTAATCAGCGCAAGTACTACAGTTAATGTGTTGATAGAACTTCGGTAGCCTTTTCATCAAATTTGCTTTGTTAAAATCCCCAGTTGCAATAAATGCGACCTAAGGATATGTGGTTTCCAGTTTGCATAAAGTCCAGTGTAGTTCTTTGTGGGCCGTCGTGGTATTGGCTTGTGGGGAATATACACAGCTGTGATTATACCGAAGAGAATTCTATTGGCATTTGATTGTTGGGTATTCAAGGTTAGGTGAAGAAAAGGACTTAAGTTTCTGTATGTTATCACAGTCACACCATGAGTAGTTATTCATGAAACATGTACCCCCGCCTTTCTTATTCCCGGAGAGTTCTTTATTTCTGTCTGTGCAAGAACCCAGATGGCTGTCTGGATGGGAACAGTGTATCCAAAGGGAGACATTTTTCCATGAAACAGAGTATGTTACAATCCCTGAGGTCTCTCTGAAATGAGATCCTCACCCTGAGCTCATCTACTTTATTATCCAGAGACTGAACATTGGCGAGTAATATACTCGGAAGCGGTGGATGGTGTGCACGCCTCCTAGAAGTCCACTCCGAATACCTCTTCTCCGTCTGTGGTGTTTTGGAGCAGCCTCTGGAATAAGTTCAATTGCCAAATCAAATCAAAATTATTTATATAGCCATTCTTACATCAGCTGATATATCAAAGTGCTGTACAGAAACCCAGCCTAAAACCCCAAACAGCAAGCAATGCAGGTGTAGAAGCATGGTGGCTAGGAAAAACTCCCTAGAAAGGCCAAAACCTAGGAAGAAACCTAGATAGGAACCAGGCTATGAGGGGTGGCGAGTACCTCTTCTGGCTGTGCCGGGTGGAGATTATAACAGAACATGGCCAAGATGTTCAAATGTTCATAAATTACCAGCATGGTCAAATAACAGTAATCACAGTGAACAGGTCAGGGTTCCATAGCCGCAGGCAGAACAGTTGAAACTGGAGCAGCAGCACGGCCAGGTGGGCTGGGGACAACAAGGAGTCATCATGCCAGGTAGTCCTGAGGCATGGTCCCAGGGATTCTCTCTCCGAGAGAGAGAGAAGGAAAGAAAGAGAGAATTAGAGAGAGCATACTTAAATTCAAACAGGACACTGGATAAGAAAGGAGAAATACTCCAGATATAACAGACTGACCCTAGCCCCCCGACACATAAACTACTGCAGCAGAAATACTGGAGGCTGAGACAGGAGGGGTCAGGAGACACTGTGGCCCTGATACCCCCGGACAGGGCAAAACAGGCAGGATATAACCCCACTCCCTTTGCCAAAGCACAGCCCCCACACCACTACAGGGATATCTTCAAACACCGACTTACCACCCTGAGACAAGGCCGAGTATAGCCCACAAAGATCTCCGCCACGGCACAACCCAAGGGAGGACGCCAACCCAGACAGGAAGAACACATCAATGACTCAACCCACTCAAGTGACGTACCCATCCTAGGGACGGCATGGAAGAGCACCAGTAAGCCAGTGACTGATAATAGGGTTAGAGGCAGAGAATCCCCGTGGAGAGAGGGGAACTGGCCAGGCAGCAGAGACAGCAAGGGCGGTTCGTTGCTCCAGTGCCTTTCCGTTCACCTTCACACTCCTGGGCCAGACTACACTCAATCATAGGACCTACTGAAGAGATGAGTCTTCAATAAAGACTTAAAGGTTGAAAGTCGTATTCCTGGTCATAATGCTGGTGAGTAACCACTGCTCTGATATCCAAAAGTTATTTCCGGTTGTATGTAAAAACACCCCAAACAATTCTGGGATAATAATGTAAGAAATAAAAAAATACAAATACAAATACTACAAAGTTGCTCAGGAGCTAGAAGCAGAGTTGCCATGACTCCAAGTTTATTTTGATATGATGGTTATTAGGTGATACCAATATTTGTTTCCATAACCATTTATCGCATAATTAATTTTACCAACACAAAAAGATCCCACCATGTCAAACAAACAAATGATCTGCTGCCATTTATACAATTGTACTGAAACGTCCTGTTTTCTTCACAGCTGTCAGGTTTTTATGTATATATCAGTGGCTGGTGGGAGGAGCTATAGGAGGATGGCTCATTGTAATGGCTGGAATGGAATAGAACACATCAAACATATGGAAACCACATGTTTGACTCCGTTCCACTTAAGCGATTACAATAGGCCCGTCCCCCTTTAGCTCCTCCCACCAGCCTTCTATGATATGTACACTACATGACCAAAAGTATGCGGACACCTGCTCGTCGAACATCTCATTCCAAAATCATTGGTATTAATATGGAGTTGGTCCCCCATTTGCTGCTATAACAGCCTCCACTCTTCTGGGAAGGCTTTCCATTAGATGTTAGAACATAGCTGCAGGGACTTCCTTTCAGACACAAGAGCATTAGTGAGGTAGGACACTGATATTGGCGAATAGGCCATGCTCGCAGTCTGTGTTCCAATTCATCCCAAAGGTGTTCGCTAGGTTCCTGTGCTGAGGTTGCTTCCAGAGGCAGTTTGGAACTGGGTAGTGAGTGTTGAAACCGAGGACAGATGATTGTATACACCTGTCAGCAAAGGGTGTGGTTGGAATAGCCAAATCCACTCATTTGAAGGGGTGTCCACATACTTTTGTATATATAGTGTTTATATGCAATATATATCTATCCTACTGTATGGCTTTATTTGCATAAAAACTGTGGATGGAAACGTGGTTTATGGTGCTGTCCATGCATGGAGCTGAAATGCCAGCACAGTGCATTCCCAGGGGACATAAGGATGAAATAAGGATGAATAAAGGATGAATAAATGCTTTTTGTATCTCGATTCAAGAGGAATGTGTTGAATTTGTGTTTGAGGTTGGCTGCCAAGGTCTTCTAGACACAAATATGGAAAAGAAGCTCAAAAGACTTGAAGAAAAGACTGAATGTAGTAAGGGGTGTCGGTAAACTATAACTGTCATAAAAAAGTCGTCATCATTCTTCTGAATGCAAGTGTCTTTTCTCATTGAGCCGCAGAGAGGCACTCGAACTCCGTCCTGGACTAACAGGGACTGGAACGACCAGAATAACGACCAGAATAATCACATACTGCTTGTTTTTTTGCACTTTTTTGAGACCGGACAATTAAAAAAAAAACTTTAATGCAATATTGGATTAAATTAAATCTGCTCTGCCCCTCCATGAATGTGTATTATATGCAGAAGGCTATCGTGTGCAGTGTGTTTTTGAGATAGATTGTGCACAGCCTTTCCTCACTTCTCATGCAGAACGCGTCCTCGGACGCGCCACGTCCTTCACACACACACCAGGTCTGTCTAACCACCAAAGCTGTTAGCTGTTGAGGCTATCAGCCTATTTAGAAACTTTGATTGGATACAATTTCTGAATCTGTATTTAAAATCAGATAGGATACCCATAGGGACGGGCTACTACGTCGCTGTGAGGACGCATCAACAAACCGAGGAGGGGAACCAACGTGCTCTGAATACAGACACCCAACTATTGACACCTAATGTAGCCTTGCTCAACGCTCCTTTAGGACAAAGCCAACAGCTAATCGATCAGAGGACTTGCTGTTTAGCCTATAGGCCTCTCTGTTTTCTGATTAAAACAGGAAAAGGTTTTCAGTTTTAACACGTTATTTTATCGGGATTATTCACCTGTTGTCTTTGAACAATCTCCGCTTTATTCCAGAGGGAGACATTGGCCATCCGCCATCGGCTCTCTCCGAAGCGCACAGAAAAGAAGCAGTAGCCTACACATACAAGCAAGTCCCCAAAGACGAGAGCTGTCTCTTGCTTTGACATGCTGTAGTAGTTTTGACTGGACTGGACTTATGGCTTCGCTGTATCAGAGATTCACCGGTAAGATTAATACAAATAACTCTTTCCCGCACCCACCTGAGGCCAGCCACCTACTCGGCGGACAGGTCGCGGATGAGGAGAACAACACAGGGAAGACCTCTCAGCCCGTCGCCGACGGCAGAGCCCATGTTCCCTACCGAAAGAAAAATGCGAGCGAGGACGAGCATGTAAGACCTTGTTCTAAACCTCTACTTTAAACTATTGGTGTATTGATTTTATAATTGAAAGCACCACCTGATTAATTGTTGACAACTTCAACTGATTGCATAGCCCCTGTCTGCTTCATATTTTTCGCCCCATCATTTGAGTGTACACTATCATGCTGCTGCAATTATGTTCTTGGTTCACTCTTTGCCTAAATGGTTTTGCAACTGAAACAGGGTGTGCTACCCTCGTGATTTTCAGATCAGCAGGCTATGAATTGCAGTGTGATTTCAGAGCGTCAGATGCTCCCTTAGTCGAGGCGTGGTTTCTATTGAAGAAACTTATTGTATCTGGATGTTTGGCCTTGTGTCGTGTCTGAATAGGCCGTCGCTCTCTGTGTTGTGGTACTTGCCCACTGTAACTGGTTAAAGTTGTATGTAACGGCATTTGAATACTCCTTCACAGCTCCCTGGTCTGTTGGTTGACAACTTGAAATTCATTCAAATTCAGCGTTTGATATGTAGGTTATATGCAAATTAAAACCCGATGTAGTAATAACGATTTGTCCCTCTTTTGCAATCTAAGTATCTCATCGAAGTCGGCAAGCTTTCACGGGTTCTCGTTTTGCGAGGACTTTAATGTTTACATGTGGAGATCCAACAGATGAGTGTGTTCTGTAGCCCATGTTGATGATAATTAGGCATAGGTCTACGCCTGATGTAGTCTGGTTTTTCATTTGAATCATAATTAGTCTTCATTTTTGCGACGAGGCTCAAGGCACTGTTACTTTCTATGGCCCTGTCCATGGTGCTGAAATTGGACATAAAGGCATTCCCTGCTTTTGTTAAAGAATTGGCCTCCTATTATAAATACAAATATGTAGTTCTTAATCGTCACGGTCGTTTTTGAACACTTCATATTTTGTGTTGCTGTTAAAAAAAAACACTCAGCACAGGCGAGTCTAGTTTTGGTTGAAATTTAGTTGAGTTGTCAACTAACATAAATTCAACGTGAAAACAACAAGAAATGTCACCATGTCATTGGATTTAGGTTTTAAAAAATATGAAATTCCCTTACATTGATAACTTTTGAGTGTTAACCTCTCATATATCTTCTCTCGGTCGAGATAGCGACCGCAACAAGGCTCTATAGAGCCTGTCAATGTGAGGATGTCCCCACATTATTGATGTTTGTTGTGATGACAATCAGGCGATAAAGGGAGGAACGACCGACACTTTCTCTGTCACTGATACTGTTCTGTCGCGCTCAACACAACACAACGACACTGTTATAGTGTGTCATGTTCCCCAATTTCCTACCACAATGGCCACATGTATTGTATATCTGATTACAGTATTAGTATCTTTCAATTTCATGATTTAACATGGTGGTGTATATTCGTTTTTTATTCTCTAGGGTTATTTCCAATAATTTCATAAACAGATGGCTATGTTTCCTGTATCACCTTCAGCACACCTTCAGTCTTGATATCCCCCAAGCAGTAGTGGAGTATGAAATTACCATTTGCCTCATGAGTTGAGGAGTTTCACAGTTTCTGGGGTGACATCTTGTTTTCTTCAACTCAGTGGGAATTAATAGGCGTGTGTGTGTGTGTGTGTGAGTGCAATTATTTTATTATTAATAAATAATAAAGGGGTCAATGGAAATAGTCCAGGTGGCCATTTGATTAACTGTTCAGCAGTCTTATGACTTGGGGGTAGAAGCTGTTCAGAAGCCTTTTGGTCCCAGACTTGGCGCTCCAGTATCGCTTGCCGTGTGGAGGCAGAGAGAATAGTCTATGCCTTGGTGGTCTCTGACAATTTTTTGGGCCTTCCTCGGATACAAGCCCTGAGGTCCTGGATGGCAGGTGAGTTCAGCCCCAGTGATATACTGGGCCGTAAGCACTACCCTCTGTAGCGCCTTGCGGTCGGAATCCAAGCAGTTGCCATTACGGGCAGTGAAGATGCTCTCAATGGTGCAGCCGTAGACCTTTTTGAGGATGTGAGGGCTCATGCCAAATTTTTCCAGCCCCCTGGGGGGGGTTGTCGTGCCCTCTTCTCTACTATGTTGCTGTGTTTGGACCATGATAGGTCCTTAGTGATGTGGACTCCGAGGAACTTGATGCTCTTGACCAGCTCCACTACAGCCCTTTCGATGTTAATGGGGGCCTGTTCGGCCCTCCGATTCCTGTAGTCCACAATAAGCCCCTTTGCCTTGCCCACATTGAGGGGGAGGTTGTTGTCCTGGCACCGCACTGCCAGGTCTCATCGTTGTCGGCGATCAGGCCTACCACTGTCGTGTCATTGACAAACTTAATGATGGTGTTGGAATCGTGCACGTTGTTGCAGAGAGAGATGTTCAGTACCAGGGTCCTTAGCTTAGTGATGAGCTTGGAGGGCAGTATGGTGTTGAACGCTGAGCTGTAGTCAATGAACAGCATTCTAACGTAGGTGTCCAGGTGGGAAATGGCAGTGTGGAGTTTGATAGAGATTGCATCATCTGTGGATCTGTTGGGGTGGTTTGCGAATTGGAGTGAGTCTCAGGGGTCTGGAGTGCTGGAGTTGATGTGAGCCATGACTAGCTTTTTCAAAGCATTTCACGGCTACAAATGTGAGTGCTACGGGGCGGCAATCATTTAGACAGGTTACCTTGGCATTCTTGGGCACATGGACTATGGTGGTTTGCTTCAAACATGTAGATATTACAGACTGGATCAGGGAGAGGTTAACAATTTCAATGAAGACACTTGCCAACTAGTTATCGCATGCTCCCCATGTAGCCTATATATGTTAACAGGATTATGTGGCATAGTACTATGGTATTATAGAGTCACCGGAGGGGATATCAGCCAGACTTCTTTCTCTTTCTCATTACCCTCTACTGCTAATGGCAGTCGGGGCTGAAATACAATAAAATGACTGTCATTAATCATCGCATGGCTGCTGCAGCCTAAAATAGGGCAACATTTAAAGGATAGTGACCTGTGGAGCAGGCTCCCTTTGTGAGCAGTAGCCATATTGACTTTCCCGGGGTGCCCAGACCAGCCAACAGAGGAGAACTCAAGCACATCCTATTGTTAAGTCCCTCCATCCCCTGACAAAGAAAGGTGACACACAAGTGTGCACTGTGCAGGAGAACTTGGTATCTAATGACTGAGCGGGAGATCGATTCATACAAGTTTACTTACCTTTGAGTTCCTTATATTTTCATTGAATTTAATTACCTTTATAGGCTAGCTAGGACATCAGTAAGCTTGGATTTTCATTGCTGTGGGGCACTGGGGAGTGGTGAGCTATGTGAATTGCTGTGTGAATGTTTATACACTTTTGCTGACTGACAATAAAGCTGACATTCAATGAGACACATTTCTGCAGAATTCATTAAAGCTCACAAATTCCATGTGGCAATTAGGTCTGTAATTACTATTGTGTAGTGAAACACTTACATCCCTGATGAACTATAATGGGCAATTCATCACAATAGACTCAAGGGATCATTTCCTGAAAGTGTGATCTGATCCGCTTTGCTATTCAGCAACAGCCTTAGGAAGTTTATCACCTTGTATTATTCACATTTCCATTGAAAGCTGAACATAATGTTGAAATGTAAAACCGGGTTTTTATATAGCACAGCAGTTTTATTTTCAACCAATTATCAAAAGAGTTCGTCTCTCCCTTGGTCGATGACGATAACCACTCAAGTGTGTCCTGAAACAGAGAAGAAAGACAGAAGTATCATACTCTCTGTCTGGGGAGCCTGCTGGGTAAGATTAGGTGTGAAACAGCATGGGTAGTTGGCTACAAAGATTGTCTCCAGGGACTAACATGTTATGTTATTCTCCCTGACTATTCTCTCTCTCTCTCTCGTTGATATGAGTGTTCTTTTTTTTGCTTATTTCTCAGTGTACAACATTTCAGATAAATATTGCAAGTTATTTATCCCAAAACAAAGCTAATTTCAACTCTGCTGTTTTTCCCAAAACATTACATAAGAATGACTCATAAAGATTCCATTTAGAACAATATCATACACATTATTTTATTTGATCAAAAGAATAGCCAGTGAAATCTGATCAAACATGAAGACCCCTTCCCAGTGGTCCTTCTGTAGCACAGTTGGTAGAGCATGGCGCTTGTAACGCCAGGATAGTGGGTTCGATTCCCGGGACCACCCATACGTAGAATGTATGCACACATGACTGTAAGTCGCTTTGGATAAAAGCGTCTGCTAAATGGCATATATAGTAGGCACATTATTCTGTTATCATGTACTCACTTTGTCTGGTACTGATTTGGCATGGGAGTTCAAAGGGCATGATTGAAGTGGGAGATGTTTCATTGAGATGGGTACTGTTACTCTGGTTGGTAGACAAGGGCAGCCTCATCTAGCTCCATCTGTCTGTTAGTCGGAGAATATAATAAACTCCTTCTGTTCTGCTCTGGACCCACTCCTGCCAGTCCAGACAATTTCGGTCTGGATAGTAGCTACTATAAGCACACACTCTAGATTTGTGCAGTTAGCCCTGAGTCAAGCTTGGCCTAAAACACAGGCATCACTCCAGTGTTGGGGAGGGGGACAACGTTTGGAAGAAAAAAAAAAATAGGAGTGAGATTCTCTTAAAAGGATGGCATTTGTCATATAATGCTTTTCTCTGAGTGGCTTGAGTCTGGGTCAAGGAGACCTGCCACAGAGGTTACTAAGAGCAGTCAAATGGAGGAAAAAATAACAGTGATAGCAAATATTCTCTTTCCTCCCATAGTCCATATTAATAGCTGTGACAATGCAATTAACAACATCCTGCTATTATGCCCCGGGATATGGCTGCATCATTAGGTCTTCCACGTGCTTTACTGCTGTTCGGGATGCTTTGCCACTTACATGTAGATGCTAGTCTGATAGCAGACAATGAGTCAGATAGTGGATGGTTTGTGTAGCCCATCTTTATACAGTATGTCTCTAGTATATCCATCCATCCAGGCCATGCCCATTCTCCCTGTTGTAAAGAACAGGGAGTGTACTTAGCAGCCTGCCACCCATAGAAATAGAATGACTAATTCTCTTTTATGCTAATATAATTTTATGTCTATGCGGCCACTGATGCCATCTTCTCCTCACCACACCACAGCCTCCTCAGCTAGGACCTCCTGCTCTGTGTTGCCATGGTTTCAAAGATGAAGAGGGTGAGGCATAATCTCTCCTCACTCACTCTTGCTTCCTGGGTGCCATTTGTTTGCCATCTGGAGATGACGCAGCATACACATGATGCCCCTACCAACGACATGCCACTCGCTCAAACCATGGCGACTGACATGATGCATTTGCCTAGAATGGCAGTTGGATTGCTTCTCCTAAACAAACAGGTTTAGATTAAAGCCCAAAACGGGGCCTATTATGTATTATCTGGAGGCGGCGTATGAATATGATCCTTTTCACCTCACCTCTCCTAAGCGCTCTTTCTGTCACTGGGTATCTATCAACCTGTTTCCTGAACCTGCTTCCCCGCCCCCAGGGGCCTCTCAACAGGCCTTGCATCCCCTCTGCTCTGCCGTGCCTCCGCCCCTCCGAGGTCTGTCTGTCGCACCGTGCCATCTATCATCCCCCACCACGCTGCCACGCCTTTACATTCTTGTCTGTCAATAGCACATCAACGTGGCCCTACTGTAGCACAGTTGCGCTGCCTTATCCCAGATCTGTCTGTGCTGTCTTGCCAACACCTATGTCATTGTCCGAAATATGTTCCATTATCGTGACAAAGCTAGAGCTGCCTACCTCCCAGCTATCACATTTGTGTCTTTGAAAGTTGTGGGAACGTATGTTTTTGTTTTTACATTGGTTATGGGAAAGAAGCTATACGTTTCCTGACTGGTAAATCTGAACCCTTTTCAAACGTTCTGAGAACAGAAGTGAACATTTTGCCTGTTCTGGGAATGTTTATTTTTTAGGTTGCAGGGAGGTTTTAAGAACGTTTTACTCTGGTTCCTTAAGTTTTTCTGGGAGGTTTTATTAATGCTCTGAGAACAGAAATTCTAGGTTATTTAGAGTTTTTTTTATAGCTTCATTAACACTTTCACAATACGATTTTTAATAACACTGCTAGCTTATTTTGGGGTAACTTTTTTGAGCCCCAAGCACAGATAGGACATATGGAAATTAATTTCCTTAGGCATTAATCATGTAAACACATTTCTTTTTTTATTGTGTCATGGCAGCAGTGAGATTTGAATCTATGAGCTTGTGTTTTCTATCCATGGAAATAATCCACTGCGGCACCAGGATGGAGGTAGAATACCATGTTTGTTTTTTTACGGATACAAAGCTGTTCATTTTAGTCTATTCAAACAGGCCCCATTTCAAATGAAACAAGCAGTCATTAAGATCAGGTCAGGCTGAATAATGCCAGAGCAGTATCCTTCGTAGGAAGTGCCTACATTATTACGTATATTATTTGTCAATTGTGGGAATTAATTCATGTACAGTATATACTGTGTATATAATGTATCGGCCAGTCACTCCAATCTTAATTCTATTATATATTGTATATATATATATATATATATACTGTATAACACAGCATTGTTGAATACCTGTTTCTGGTTGGCTAGAAAGGCATTCTAGAATGGACATTAAAACCAGAGAACAAGACAGTTGGAAAAGATATTGGGACAGGTGGAAAAGATATCGGGGCACCTTGCAATCATGATGCAACAAAAATAATGCTCAATATATGGCGCATTGAACAGTCAGCCCTGTGCAGAAATGTTTTTCAACAGAATTGGCACAATGAATACACCCCTGATCACACACGTACATAGTTCACTTTCATAGCAGCCACATACAAACAGCTTGTTGTATATATAATTCCTTCTCGCATCTATTTATGAGCTCTCTTCCTCTCACCTTTTCCCTTTCGCTTGTGGACTTCAGTGCACAACACCTTAGCTGTCTGTGACCAGGCCAAACCTTCATTTCATGACCACTAACCACTACACACAGCCACACAACCTACATCGTTGTCAGGTCAAAGTCAACATAGCCACTAGAACTGACACGTTAAACCCGGTACAATCATGAACTACAGTGTACAGTCAGCAGAAAGCAGAATAGCAGTCACACCAGTGGGCCCCGGTGGCAATAAGTGAATAAAACCAAAAGCTTACCATGACTTGGAAGAGTTCCAGTGTTAGATAGCCATAGCCAGCTACCTCCCCTTCCTTCCCCTTCCTCTCTGTTTGAGCCAGGTGTTTGAGTAGTCTTGACTAGCTAGCTGCATTTGATGCTAGCTAAATAAGTGAAAGTGAAAAATATATATATATTACAAAATATAGCTATCTCTCTCTCTGTCTTTAATTTTGGAAGAAATTAATTTGTTCAAGACTGTTCAACTATTTTCTTTCTCTTTGAGTCAACTACTCACCACCTTTTATGTACTGCAGCACTAGCTAGCTGTGCCTTTGATTGGGTGGACAACATGTCAAGAGCTCTGATAGGTTGGAGGACGTCCTCTGGAAGTTGTCATAATGACTCTGTAAGTCTACGGAAGGGGATCAGAACCATCAGGCTACACAATGGTACTACCCTACATAGTGCTGCTGGGGCTACTGTAGACCTTCATTGCAAAACAGTGTGTTTTAATGAATTATTTGGTGACGTGAATATATGTAGTATAGTTTTAACCTCTTCCTCCTCTTGAGGAGCCTCCACTGGCCTGCACATGCAGACCGTACAAAGTTACAGAAAGCTAAACCAACAACCACACAAACCAAAGTAGGATATATTTTAAGTGCTAACATTTATTTGATTTGGAAATGACATATTTATTTTGGAGCATCTCATGACCCAACGTGGTGAGTGAGGAACATTAATTTCTCTGGTCCCTACTGTTGCAGTCATGAGGCAAGGGGTGCTATGCTGTCAAATCCTCCCACATGTATCTAGTTTGACCTGCAGTTTTCAGCAACTGGTATTTTGAATTTGGTTGTCATATTGGCAGCTTTGCTAGCAACAAACTATTTAGATAGCTTCTCGGCTAGTGTTTGACCAGTGTGGACTGTCCTGATGAGAAGGCTAACTTTTCTAGCTATGCCACGCAAAATCGGGCATTATCAGCTCATTGTTATGGATGTTACTAAATTAATGTCAATGGAAAGCAGCTACTTTGCTGTTATTCTGTCTGCAGAGGTAGTGACTGTGTTAGCCGTAGCTACTGTAGCTGGTTAGCTAGCAAGCGAGGGATAAGAACGTTACCAACGAGCATGGCAAGGGAACATAAAGAAAGAACGACTGGGTCAACACCAAATATTGAACTAATCGAATGAACGGCTGGGTTGTGTCTCTAACAAACAAAAGATGAGAAAGTATGAATTTGCTTTTAAAAATTAGATAAATTAATCAATTTATTTCTACTGGTAAATGTGTGCTTTAGTATTGTTTTCTCTGGCAACTGAGGCAAGAGTGGTATAAACGCCTCCGTTTCAACTCAGTTTTTCACAATTCCTGACATTTAATCCAAATAAAATTCCCTGTCTTAGGTCAGTTATGATCACCACTTTATTTTAAGAATGTGAAATATCAGAATAATAGTAGAGAGAATAATTTATTTCAGCTTTTATTTCTTTCATCACATTCCCAGTGGGTCAGAAGTTTACATACACTCAATTTGTATTTAGCAGCATTGCCTTCAAACATTTCAGGTAGCCTTCCACAAGCTTCCCACAATAAGTTGGGTGAATTTTGGCCCATTCCTCCTGACAGAGCCGGTGTAACTGAGTGAGGTTTGTAAGGCCTTCTTGCTCGCACACGCTTTTTCAGTATTGCTCACACATTTTCTATAGGATTGAGGTCAGGGCTATGTGATGGCCACTCCAATACCTTGAATTTGTTGTCCTTTTGCCAGAACTTTGGAAGTATGCTTGGGGTCATTGTCCATTTAGACAACCCATTTGCAAACAAGCTTTAACTTCCTGACTGATGTCTTGAGATGTTGCTTCAATATATCCACATAATTTCCCTTTCTCATGAAGCCATCTAGTTTGTGAAGTGCACCAGTCCCTCCTGCAGCAAAGCACCCCCACAACATGATGCTGCCACCCCTGTGCTTCACGGTTGGGATGGTGTTCTTCGGCTTGCAAGCCTCCCCTTTTCCCTCCAAACGTAATGATGGTCATTATGGCCAAACAGTTCTATTTTTGTTTCATCAGACCAGAGGACATTTCTCCAAAAAGTACAATCTTTGTCCCCATGTGCAGTTGCAAAATGTAGTCTGGCTTTTTTATGGCGATTTTGGAGCAATGGCTTTTTCCTTGCTGAGCGACCTTTTAGATTATGTTGATATAGGACTCGTTTTACTCTGGATATAGATACTTTTGTACCTGTTTCCTCCAGCATCTTCACAAGGTCCTTTGCTGTTGTTCTGGGATTGATTTGCACTTTTCGCACCAAAGTACGTTCATCTCTAGGAGACAGAATATGTCTCCTTCTTGAGCAGTATGACGGCTGCATGGTGTTTATACTTGCGTACTATTGTTTGTACAGATGAACGTGGTAACTTCAGGCATTTGGAAATTGCTCCCAAGGATGAACCAGACTTGTGGAGGTCTACAATTATTTTCTGATTTCTTGTCTGATTTCTTTTGATTTTCCCATTATGTCAAGCAAAGAGGCTCTGAGTTTGAAGGTAGGCTTTGAAATACATCCACTGATACACCTCCAATTTACTCAAATTATGTCAATTAGCCCATCAGAAGCTTCTAAAGCCATGACATAATTTTCTGGAATTTTCCAAGCTGTTTAAAGGCACAGTCAACTTAGTGTATGTAAACTTCTGACCCACTGGAATTGTGATACAGTCAATTATAAGTGAAATAATCTGTCTGTAACCAATTGTTGGAAAAATGACTTGTGTCATGCACAAAGTAGATGTCCTAACCAACTTGTCCGACATATGCTGAGCACTTGTTGTCTGATTTTTCTTCACTCTGCGGTCCAACTCATTCCAAACCATCTCATTTGGGTTGAGATCGGGTGATTGTGGAGGCCAGGTCATCTGATGCAATACTCCATCACTCTCCTTGGTCAAATAACCCTTACACAGCCTGGAAGTGTGTTTTGGGTCATTGTCCTGTTGAAAAACACATTTTAGTTCCATTAACCGCAAACCAGATGGAATGGGGTATCGCTACAGAATGCTGTGGTAGCCATGCTGGTTACTTGTGCCTTAAAGTCTAAATAAATCTCAGACCGTGTCAAAAGCAAAGCACCCCCACACCATCACACCTCCTCCTCCATGCTTCACGGTGGGAACCACTCATGTGGAGATCATCTGTTTATCTACTCTGCATCTCACAAAGACAAGGCGGTTGGAACCAAAAATCTCAAATTTGGACTCATCAGACCAAAGGACAGATTTCCACTGGTCTAATGTCCATTGCTTGTGTTTCTTGGCCCAATAAAGTCTCTCCTTCTTACTGGTGTCCTTTAGTAGTGGTTTCTTTGCAGCAATTCAACCATGAAGGCTTGATTCACGCAGTCTCCTCTGAACAATGTTGAGATGTGTTTGTTACTTGAACTCTGTGAAGCATTTATTTGGGCTGCAATCTGAGGTGCAGTTAACTCTAATGAACCTATCCTCTGAAGCAGTGGTAACTCTGGGTCTTCCCTTCCTGTGTCGGTCCTCATGAGAGCCAGTTTCATCATTGTGTTTGATGGTTTTTTCGACTGCACTTGAAGAAACGTTCAAAGTTCTTGACATTTTCCGGATTGACTGACCTTCATGTCTTAAAGTAATGATGGGCTGTCTTTAACCAAATAGGGCAACCTCCTGTATACTGTACCACCCCTACCTTGTCACAACACAACTGATTGGCTCAGATGCATTAACAAGGAAAGAAATTCCACAAATGAACTTTTATGAAGGCACACATGTTAATTTAAATTAATTCCAGGTGACTACTTCATGAAGCTGGTTGAGAGAATGCCAAGAGTGTGCAAAGCTGTCATCTTGGAAAAAGGTGGCTACTTTGAAGAATCTAAAATATAATATATATTTAGATTTGTTTAATACGTTTTTGGTTATTACATGATTCCATATGTGTTATTGAATAGTTTTGATGTCGTCACTATTATTCTACATCGTAGAAAATAGTATAAATAAAGAAAACCCTAGAATGAGTAGGTGTGTCCAAACTTTACTGGTACTGTATATCCAGTCTACACTTTTTACCCAAAAGCTCACATAATGGGACCGCCGAATGCTGAAGAGCGTAGAGCGTAGACTGTCCTCGCTTGCAACACGCACTACCAAGTTCCAAACTGCCTCTGGAATCAATGTCAGCAGAGAACTAGGCCCCTTAGTTCCAGTGAAGGGAAATCTTAACGCTACAGCATACAATGACATTCTAGACAATTCTGTGCTTCCAACTTTGTGGCAACAGTTTGGGGAAGGCCCTTTCCTGTTTCAGCATGACAATGCACATGCGCACAAAGCAGTAAGAAAATCAGCTGAACTTCATTCTTCCATTGACAGCCTGAAATCCTCCCTGAATGATCTCCTTTTGAGAACGACTGAGGGATGCATTAGCACCATTGAAGATACCGTCACCCGACATGAGCAGGTGAACAAACAGCTGCAGAAGGACAATGCCTATCTCAAAAACAAGGTGGACCGGAACCAGAGCAGTACCCCAGTATCTCTACTTGCACATTCATCTTCTGCACATCTATCACTCCCGTGTTTAATTGCTATTTTGTAATTACTTCGCCACCATGGCCTATTTATTGCCTTACCTCCCTTATCTCACCTCATTTGCACACACATTATATAGACCTACTTTTCTGCTGTATTATTGATTGTATGTTTGTTTTACTCCATGTCTATCTCTGTGTTGTTGTATGTGTCAAACTGCTTTGCTTTACCTTGGCCAGGTCGCAGTTGTAAATGAGAACTTGTTCTCAACTATCCTACCTGGTTAAATAAAGGTGGAATACATGTTTTAAAATGTAGCAATATCCGTGTGGTAGGATTGAAGGAAGACAGCGAAAGGGCCGAGATCACGTCTGTTTTTTCACTGAGTGGATCACTGATGACCTGGGCATAATCAACTTCACCAAGCAGCTGGAAATCGAATGCACCCACAGAACCTTAACACCAAAACCCACACCAGATGAGCCCCCACTGGCCGTCCTGATCAGGTTCCTCCAGTTTCAAGGACAGGGAGAAGATACTGTGTGTTGCAAGAGCTAAATGGGATGTCACCATCGATGGCAAGAGGGTCAGCCTTATCCCGGATATGAGCGCAGATCTCGCCAGATGTCGCAAGCAGTTCAAGCCAGCCACCAAAGCCCCAATGAAGAACATCACCTGGCTACCTCATTCAGCCTGCGCAGATGAAAGTTCGGTACAAAGGCCAAAGTCATCTCTTCCACACACCCGGAGAAGTGTTCACTTTTCTCAAAGAACTGAGCGTTTGATTCACAAAGGTCTATCCATGGGATTTGACGCAGCTTATTGCATTATTTTTGTTTGTTTGTGCTGTCCTGGGACTGAACTGCTGAATGTGGAATTTGGATCTGTTGACACCGCAATTCGGCCACTACAGGTGATTGAGACATTTTCAACAAACAGTTATTTTTCCCGTGGTGAGTTCTATTATATTTACAGGAGTATATATTTAGGTTTTGACAATATCCACTGGGCGAAGCAAATTATCAGGCTTAAGGCCCATTGCTTTTCCCCTCATTTATGTTTCTTCTCTTCTCCTGAAAAGAGACTCAAGCAGCCCTGGTTGTTGAGAGTACATTTTTTCAGCCATAAATGTCTATTCACAGCATTTGTTTTCTACGTAGAGAGCTTGTAGGCTTTGGCTTTAGTTTATGCCAAAGTTTAGCTAGTAAGAGTAAGATGGAGAGCGAGCAACAACGTATCTCTACAAGTGCTCTCGTGTTTGATGGTTGGGATTGTGGTTTTAGTCCAACAATCAGGTTGAGAGGTGTTTATGTTTTTTTCAATGTTAAATGCCATTTCTTTCTTAAGAGACACATAGGTCACTTCAAACTTATGTTGAAAGGTTACCTGATTATTTAAATATGAGTGATTACCATTCAGTTATATATTTGAAACCCAACTCATGCTCACAAAATGCCCAACCCACGAAAATACGTCACATTCAACATAGAATGTCTTAACAGGCCGGTTAAGAGGAAAAGAGTCTATACATACCTTAAGAAATTAAAGGCTGACATTGTGTTCTTGCAAGAAACACATCTTACTGTCAGTGAACACATTAAATTAAAGAGGGAACGGGCAGGACAAGTTTTTGTGTCCTCTTTGATCTCTAAAGCAAAAGGAACTGACATTTTGATAAGTAGACACATCCCATTTTGTATCAGCAACACCATCTCTGATCCCTTAGGCAGGTTTGTTTTGTTGCAGGGGCATGCATTCGGAGTCTTGGAGCCTATTGAATATTTAAGCTCCTAACCTCGATGACCATATGTTTGTTCAGAATGTCTTCCTTCAGTAGCTCAAGCACCACCAGGATGGCTACTGGTGGGAGGAGATTTAAATATTTGTTTCGATACAGTTCTTGATTGGTCCTCTGATAAACCCTTCCCTCTTACCAAAGCCGTCAAGCTCACCATGTCATTCATGAAGGATCTCAATTTACTAGACGTCTGGAGACAGATGCATCCACAGGATAGGGACTACTCTTTTTATTCACATCCACCCAACACATGCATAGATAACTGTTATAAACTGCTTTGAGCCCTGAATGTTGACAGCCATGGTATATCAGACCGTATACCACGGGTATGACAAATCACATATTTTTACTGCTTTAATTACTTTGATTATCAGTTTATAATTGCAATAAGGCACCTTGGGGATTTCTGATATATGGCCAATATACGACGGCTAAGGGCTCTGTCCAGGCACTCCGCAATGCATCATGCATAAGAACAGCCCTTATCTGTCGTATATTGGCCATCTACCACATCCCCTCAGGCCTTATTGCTTAATTGGATTCCAATTATCTCCCCAGAATTGCCTACTGACCATTCTCCTCTGTTATTGTCAATCTCCATTCCTACCAAGGTAAATGGAGCATGAAGATGGAGACTAAATTCTGCATTTCTGAAGCAACCTGGATTTTTGCATTCATCAAAGAGCAGATCAATATTTTTACTTTGACAAACAAACCCTTTGCTCTTGACAGTTTCATTCTTTGAGACACATTGAAAGCCTATACAAAACATTGCCTATACTTAAGAGTTGAAGAAAAAACACAGTGCTGAACTGAATGTCCTTGAATCTGAAACCTTTGAGCTAGAGAAAACCTACCAAAAAGACAGACTAAAGACCTATACGGGCATTTGGTAAATAAAAAACGCAAATATAATACTCTGAACACGTATCAAGCTAAGAGGGCCCTACTGAAATGAATGATGCTTTTAAGAAATACTACGAGGACCTCTATACTTCCGAATCAAGAGTTGATCTATCAGAGATGGACTCTTTTCTCTCCTCTCTCAACCTCCCATGCCTGTCAGAGGAAGCCAGAGAACGCCTGAGTGAACAAGTTTCAGTTCCTGAATTGTTGGAAGCCATTAAATCTTTACCTTCTAATAAATTTCTTGGGGAGGATGGCTTCCCCCCAGAGTTCTATAATGAATTTAAAACGTCTTAGGGCTAGGCGTCCCGCTAGTGCAATTCAAATAAATAATCATAAATAATATTGATTTTAAAAATGTATGTACATATAAGTGTCTTATATCAGCTGAAAGCTTAAATTCTTGTTTATCTAAATGCACTGTCCGATTTATACTAGCTATTACAGCGAAAACATGCCATGCGATATTTTGAGGACGGCGCCCCACATCAAAATATTTTTCCACTGGCACAGGTTTCAAACGTTCACAAATAACGATGAAATATTCACTTCCTTTTTGAAAATCTTCCTCTGATTTGTCGTCCAAAGGGTCCCAGCTATAACATGTAGAGTTGTTTTGTTAGATAAAATCTTTCTTTATATCCCAAAAAGTCAGTTTAGTTGGCGCCATCGATTTGAGTAATCCACTCATTCAATGTGTTTCAACAAGTCAAAATATGTTTTTATTTACTCCTCAGATACCCTAAAATGTAATCAAACTATAATATTTCTTACGGAAATAATATTTCTTACGTAATAATATTTCTTACGTATGTTCAATAGGAAACCGATTTTAGCAGGTGTGTCCTGTCTTCATGTTGTACGCAAACATGAATTTCCAAGACTGTGTCCCTGTACTAAAATGGATATTTCTTATTCGTTTCTGAAGTTACAAGCCCGACACCTTGAACATATACTGCTCACATCCTTTGGAAGCCATAGGGAGCTCATTTTCAATATGACCTTTTACTTGCTTTTCTGAGATGATGGTCTCTCTCCAAAACAAATGTGGTTGGTTTTTCTTTGGATTTTTCCTATTGTGTTAAATTCTCCGACATTATTTTAACATTTCCACAAAGTTCAAAGTGTTTTATTTCCAATGGTACCAATTATATGCATATCCTGGATTCAGGGCATGAGCTACAGGCAGTTTACTTTGGGCACGTCATTCAGACGGAAATTGAGAACAGCCCCGAGGAGCTGTTCGTACCTTTATCTTATGGAAGTAAGCGGGGAGGAGCGGGGAGCGGGAAGTAAGCGGGGAGGAGCGGGGAGCAGGAAGTAAGCGGGGAGGAGCGGGGAGCGGGAAGTAAGCGGGGAGGAGCGGGGAGCGGGAAGTAAGCGGGGAGGAGCGGGGAGCGGGAAGTAAGCGGGGAGGAGCGGGGAGCGGGAAGTAAGCGGGGAGGAGCGGGGAGCGGGAAGTAAGCGGGGAGGAGCGGGGAGCAGGAAGTAAGCGGGGAGAACAACTGCTTTCCAGAGTCTTTCTCTCAATTTGTGATTCACAAGAAAGGTTAAAAATCCGCCAAAGTGCGCCTCCTATAGACCAATCTCTCTCCTTAATACAAATTCTAAACTTGTCACCAAGATGCTATCTAAGAGACTGGAGGCATGCTTCCCCCTGCTGGTCAACCCAGATCAGACTGGCTTCATGATTAATAGATTGTCCTCCAATAATCTCAGAAGGTTCTTTGATATAATTCACCTTGCTAACAAAAACCAAATAACTAGTGTCGCAGTCTCTCTCGATGCAAAAAAGGCCTTTGATAGGGTCAAATGGCCATATCTCTTTCACGTTTTGGAAAAGTTCAGTTTAGGCACCGTGTTTGTAAACTGGATATGATTACTCTACAAATCTCCTAAAGCTAGGATTGCTACCAATCGGATTACTGTCCACTCTTTCCCTCTCTATAGGGGGAACAGACAAAGGTTGCCCTATTAGCCCCCACCTCTTTGCCTTCGCCATCAAACCATTAGTTGAGGCCATTAGAACATGCCCTGACACACTGTAAGTGTATTTCACAAAATTCAAAATCCCATAAAATGCATCATTGTGGACCTCATTGTGGACCTCCCTGAAGCAAATTTGTTCCTTGTGAGGAGAGGGACCTATGTACCAAATGTCATGATTTTAGGTTAAACGGGGTGAGGGGCTTGACCTTTCAAAGATATCGATATCTGGCCAATCAGTGTAATTTTATAAATGCCAGAATATCTATGGCAAGACACATCATTCACCCAAGTTTCGTTATAATCGGGCTAGTGTTGTCAGAGATATCTCATGTGACTAACGTACAAACAACGTACAGAGACAGATCCACAGTCCCCTCCCCGATTTCATTGTGGGGGTTCAAAAATGTCTTGTGATAGATTCTGTAAATGCCCAAATTCTGGAATCAAAGTATGTTTGTTCACAACATTATATACTTGTATACTTAGCGCTACCACTAGGGGGAGACATTCAAACTGTTAGCTGCAGGCACACGCCTCATACGTTGGAAGAAGAGAAGCAGCACGAGAAGCCCAATATTCATTATGTTTTCAGGTTTGTAACATTTACAATCTTTCTTTCGTTTTTGAAATCTAGAGATAATATGTTTATCTAAGCTGTGATGAGTTTTCTCGTTATTTTGATCATTTAAGTGTTTTGATTGAGTGAAAAGCTTTATTTAGTAAAGATTTGTATATCTAACCCAATGGGAGCAAATTAATCATAGTGGGCAGAACAAGGAAGGAGATCCTATTGGTGCGTTCTAGCTAAAGTTAACTAAACAAACACTAACTAGATGGTAACTACCAGATAGCTAGGTAGCTACATAAATAGTTGAGCTAGCTTTAGCTATGATATGAAAACATTGAGAAAATTGGATTTGAATGTACTTGAGAATGTGTGAAAGTGTTTTCCATAATATATTTGGTATGACGTTTGAATTTTCAGCTTTCTTTCGCGATGTCACTGCATTGTAGCATACTTTATTCTTATTTCTGTTCTATACTTATATTTTTTTCAGAGGAAGTAATGTATCTGCTGCATCCAGGGATGGAGGTGAAGATCTTGAGGGAGGCTGCAGAAACAAACTTTTAAACGAAAGGTCACTTCTAGGCATTGGAAAAAACATATGGACGTTTTTGTTTTCCATTGTATTTTTAATAACATGTAGACAATACACTTTATGGCACTGTCAAGAAGCATTATGACCATCATAATCATATAAGCCAGATAGGCCTATCACATACAGCACATGCCCTTGTGTCAGTCATCAGTCACAAAGAGGGTGTCTTATCCTGCTCCTGAAATCTGCTCCTGCATTCATCCCAGTCATCAGCAATAGAGGTCGGTACATGTCTGACAGCAATGTGTCTGCAATTTCAATGATAATTTAATATGGTAGATTTGAGAAAATGTTATATAACATAAGCATAACGTTTAGTAGGCTAGGGTGTAATGGAATAGTTTGTCTTGTTTTGTGGGTTTTGACACTCTTATGTAGGTGTCATAACCAGCCATAAAAATAACACAATATGTCACAACCGGTCTAAATATGTGTCAATGCCAGTGTTATGACCATATTATGGCAGGATATGACATTATGACATGGTTATGACTGTTTCATAACTTGTTATGCCACTAGGTGTCAAAAAAAGTATTTCCAAAACGTTATGCTGAAGTACTGAAACTCCCACATGTTGTCTCTTAACATTTCATTAAGTTTTTGAGGGCATTCCCAATGTCAAACCAGTTGCACAACTTTCATAGAACATTACCAACATTTGAATTATTATTATTCGACCATGCTGGTCATTTATGAACATTTGAACATCTTGGCCATGTTCTGTTATAATCTCCACCCGGCACAGCCAGAAGAGGACTGGCCACCCCACATAGCCTGGTTCCTCTCTAGGTTTCTTCCTAGGTTTTGGCCTTTCTAGGGAGTTTTTCCTAGCCACCGTGCTTCTACACCTGCATTGCTTGCTGTTTGGGGTTTTAGGCTGGGTTTCTGTACAGCACTTTGAGATATCAGCTGATGTACGAAGGGCTATATAAATAAATTTGATTTGATTAAATGTAACCGTGTTTGAACTTTTAGGAAACGTTCTGTTAAAGTAATGATATACCAAGAAAATAAATATTGTATTTTTGTCAAGTTCCATGAATGTGCTGAGAATGTTCCAAAGCCAAGCAGCTGTCCTGCACCATTCCCAGAAAGTTGTGGGAAGGTTGTTTGCTAAATAACCTTGGGACAACCACGATCTCACCAAGCTCTAAGAAACATATGGTTCTCAGAGGGTTATGTGGTAGCTGGGATGTGTCTGTCCTCACTCTACTAAGCAGACTGGTCTTCAGCAGACTGGTCTTCAGCAGACTGGTCTTCAGCAGACTGGTCTTCAGCAGACTGGTCTTCAGCAGACTGGTCTTCAGCAGACTGGTCTTCAGCAGACTGCTGTTACACAGTGTTTGCATAAGAACATGGCCAATAATTGCCTTTTGAGGAAAGCATGCTGGCAACTGATAGCCGTTGATGAGTGTTGATACCTTTTCCCTTTTTGGTGGATTGCCTGTTTGCACTGGTATATTCAGTCATCTTTATATTTACTGTATGCTGGCAATCCCCTCAGTATGTACTCATTCATTCCTTTATACTTGTGTGTGTTAAGTAGGTGTTGTGAAATTGTTAGATTACTTGTTAGATATTACTGCACGGTCGGAACCAGAAGCACAAGCATTTCGCTACACTCGCATTAACATCTGCTAACCATGTGTATGTGACCAATAAAGTTGGATTTGATTTTCGTCATTCATTGTGGTTGTTGTTGTATTGCACATTTAGCAGGCCTTTCTACACAACATGTCCTTAGCGTGACCTTATTCTCCTCTCCTCATATTCTCATTGACTCAAACACAGATGACTGTTAGCAGAAGTTACAGTCAGAGAGTTATATGATGATATAGTCAGTGTCATCAGTGTTATTAAACCTTGGTCGCTTTAAAACTTTCTCTCTCTCTCATTCTCTCATTCTCTCTCTCTCTCATTCTCTCTCTCTCTCATTCTCTCTCTCTCTCATTCTCTCTCTCTCTCTTTCTCTCTCTCTCATTCTCTCTCTCTCATTCTCTCTCTCTCATTCTCTCTCTCTCTCTCTCATTCTCTCTCTCTCTCTCGTTCTCTCTCTCTCTCTCGGTGCATGCTGGGTGTTTTTGGAGTTTGAGTGTTTGGTGTGGAAAGCTCTATCCTAACTAACTTTCTTGATTCTATTCTTTTCTTTACATGTTATTTTCTATGGTGGAGGGTTAATGCAATATTTGTTTTTAGCGGTATCCAAAGTTTTTTTTTTCAAAGTTAGGGTGGAAGAGGACAGAGTAACGTTCTTGGGGGTTGGAAGGTCTAGTGTGCGCAATGGCTTCTCAGCCTAGCGCGCAGGAGACGCTGTCGATTCAGCATGGTTTCAGGTGTGTTCCTGAGAACGGAGTTAAGGTGGAGGAGGTTCTGGTTCTGGAGTTAAGGTGGAGGAGGTTCTGCTCCTCGGTCGGTGAACAGGTAGGAGCTGAGTTTATACATTCTGCTTCTAGAATGAACAAAGCTGTGGTTGTGTGGGCTAATTTGGTCAGTAGGCTAATTGCTAGCGGAATATTTGTAAGGGATGTGTTGGTGTCAATTTCACCTCTCTCTACCCCTTCAACAAGAGTTGTAGTGGCAAATTTGCCTCAGTTTATTACGGATGATCAAATTAGGAAAGAGCTGAGTCGTTTTGGTAAGCCCACATAAAGGCCATAGACAAGGGGAGGGTACGAGCGCAACTAACATCAAGGGGGGAAATCGAGGTCAAAATGCAGGGGGTAAGGAGATGCAGACAGCAGAGGCTGGGCCTAGTCAGTCTAGAGATGGTGGTGTAGATGAGGCTGGGTCTAGTCAGGCTAGAGATGGTGGAGAAGCAGAGGCTGGGTCTAGTCAGGCTAGAGATGGTAGGGTAGTAGAGGCTGGGTCTAGTCAGGCTAGAGATGGTGGAGAAGCAAATGTAAAACTGCTTGGCCCCCCAATGGTGGAACTAATCCCTCACGACTCAGCGAGTCAATCACCACCTTCCGGAGACACCTGAAACCCCACCTCTTCAAGGAATACCTAGGATGGGGTAAGTAAAGGGTAA
This sequence comes from Oncorhynchus keta, assembly GCF_023373465.1. Taxonomy (NCBI): domain Eukaryota; kingdom Metazoa; phylum Chordata; class Actinopteri; order Salmoniformes; family Salmonidae; genus Oncorhynchus; species Oncorhynchus keta. The sequence goes on along the minus strand of NC_068435.1, from coordinate 28,791,510 downwards.
GTAATCCTTCTCAATTTAGATGCAGGCTTGGTCTAGTCAGGCTAGAGATGGTGGAGAAGCAGAGGCTTGGTCTAGTCAGGCTAGAGATGGTGGAGAAGCAGAGGCTGGGTCTAGTCAGGCTAGAGATGGTGGAGAAGCAGAGGCTGGGTCTAGTCAGGCTAGAGATGGTGGAGAAGAGAGGCTGGGTCTAGTCAGGCTAGAGATGGTGGAGAAGCAGAGGCTTGGTCTAGTCAGGCTAGAGATGGTGGAGAAGTAGAGGCTGGGTCTAGTCAGGCTAGAGATGGTGGAGAAGCAGAGGCTGGGTCTAGTCAGGCTAGAGATGGTGGAGAAGCAGAGGCTGGGTCTAGTCAGGCTAGAGATGGTGGGGCAGCTGAGGCTGGGCCTAGACATGCTATGGAGGGTGGTGCAGATGATGCTGGCCCTAGTCATGCTATGGAGGGTGGTATAGCTGAGGCTGGCCCTAGTCATGCTATGGAGGGTGGTGTAGCTGAGGCTGGCCCTAGTCATGCTATGGAGGGTGGTGCAGATGATACTGCGTCTAGTCAGGTTATTCTAGTGGATGAGGAGAGTATAGTGGGGAAGTGTAAGAGATTAGGGGGAGGAGGAGGGTGTCAAGAGGAAAAGAAAAGGGTGTGGACAAAGGCACCATGGAAATGTTGCCTGTTGGGTGAGGCCCTAACCAGAGAGAAAGGGCAGGTGGTCAGGGTGGGAGATAGAGAAGAGGAGGAAAGTGAGTCTGAGGAAGAGGATGAGGAGTTATTTTTTTCAGACTCCTCTTCAATTGGCCCGGAACTGACAGCCAGTCAACCAGAGGGGTCTAAGTACACGTTGAGAGAACTGACAAGGTTCCTGAATGAGACTAAGGGGGAAAAAGTTAATCTTGAGGCTTTTTTTCCTGATCCTAGAAAGTTTGTAAGATCAGTACAACATGCTATGAGAAATGAGGGGCATGGTGTACTCTCACCCAGGAAACGGTTTAGGTTGAGGAAGTGGGTCACAACAGTGCGTAAAGGTTTACCTTCAGACACTGTTTAAATGTTTAATTTCTTACTGACACTGGTACTTTTTGAGCTTTGCTATTGGTCTATTTCTCTACTGGCTTTTCTCCCACTTCTTATGGAGACTCTTCGGGTAGGCTCTCTCAATATAAATGGCGCCAGAGATGCGGGAAAGAGGAGTGTGTTGAGTGAATATGTAAAACAAAAAAAAGTACAGGTGTTGTTTCTGCAGGAGACGCATAGTGATGTGGTGAATGAAGTTGATTGGGGGCTCTGGTGGAAAGGGGCAAGTGTGTTGAGCCATGGGACAAATCTTAGTGCAGGGGTGGCAGTCCTTTTTGCACCGGGTCTGGCTGTAAAAATGTGCTCCTCAAAGGAGGTGTGTAGGGGTAGGTTGCTTGTTGTTAAAGCAGAAATTAACAACATGTGTTTTGTCTTTATAAATGTGTATGCGCCTAACACAGGGAGAGAAAGAGGGGGTTCTATTTGGGAGTCTTAGACAGGAACTCTCACAAGTAGCGCCTGAGGAGAGGCTGGTGATCGGAGGTGACTGGAACTGTACAATGGATTTTACAAAAGACAGAAATGGGGAAGAGCCTCATTCAGTGTCAGTGGGAGTGTTACGGGACATCTTTAATCAGTTTGACCTAGTGGATGTTTGGAGAACTAAACATCCAAACACAAGACAGTATACGTGGGTGAAGGTTTTTGGGGCTAGGGTGAGTGCAGTTCGACTTGATCGTTTTTACATGTCCAGGAATCAGAGCAATAGGCTGCTGGGTGCTACCATTCTCCCAGTGGGGTTTTCGGATCACCACATAACCATGGCTCGGCTGTCTATTTCACCAGGGCCCCGGCAGGCATCTTATTGGAAGTTCAATGTAAAGCTCTTACAAGATGCCACTTTTTGCTCAGGTTTCCAGACTTTTTGGGAAAGATGGGGGCAGCGAAGAGAGGAGTATGAGTCTCTGAGTCAGTGGTGGGATGTGGGAAAGTGCAAATTCGGCTTTTCTGTCAACAGTACACAGCTCTCTCATCCTCAGAGGCTAGGAGAGTATTGGGGGAACTAGAGCGGTGTATTAGTGAGATGGAGGTAGAGATGGTGGGGCAAGGCAATGTAGGCCTCCAGGCTAACTTAGCCGAATTACATAGGGACCTGGGCAGTTTTTTCCAGGTTAAAGCAAAGGGAGCACTTGTAAGAGCTAGGTTCTCCATGCTCAAGGAGATGGATGCTCCCAGCTCCTTCTTCTTTGGTTTGGAAAGACAGAGCAGTGAAGCCAAGGGTATGCATTGTCTACGGCTGTCTGATGGGCGGGTGACCTCTGTGGTGGGGGAGATGCGGGAGCGGACTGTGGAGTTTTATACTGAATTGTATAGGGCAGAAATGTGTGATCCTATGTGTGCTCAGGTCTTGTTCGCAGGACTCCCTAAGCTCTCTCGGGCACAGAGGGATGAAATGGACATTCCTCTGTTGTCACATGAACTGGCAGAGGCAGTAACCCAGATGTCCCCGGTCGTGCACCCGGGCTCGATGGACTTCAGTGGAATTTTACAAAAAATTCTGGGAACAATTGGACAGGATTTCTTTTGCGTGTTGCGAGAATGCGTCGGGGTAGGAGAGTTGCCGATGAGCTGCCGTCGGGCGTCTCTGACTCTCCTGCCCAAAAAGGGGACTTGTGTGAACTCTGACTCTCCTGCCTACAAGATTTTTGCCAAGGTCCTCTCTAACAGTCTGTCCCATCTGTATAATACACAAGAACTTTGTGTAAGAACTGGAGGCCTGTGGCTATGTGAACTTTGGACTGGTCTCTTTAGATCAAGAGAAGGCTTTTGATAGTCATGTGGATCATTCTACATGTATGAGTATCTGTATAATGTGATGTCTGTGTTTGGGTTTGGGAAGAGTTTTGTGACCTGTGTGAAGCTGTTGTATGCTGGGGCGTCATGTATGGTTAAGGTGGGAGGGGGCTCAGTAGGCCAGTCTGGGTGAGACGGGGCATTAGACAAGGATGCCCTCTATCTGGGCAGCTGTACACACTAGCCATTGAGCCTTTTTTAGGACTGCTACGCAGGAGACTGCGGGGAGTGTGCTGGACAGGCATGGATGTGGTGACAGGAATTGCAGTCTCAGCATATGCAGATGATGTTTCTGTGATGGTCAGGGATGGGCAAGATATGCAGGAACTAGAGACCAGTCTGAAGGTGTACGAGGGAGCTTCATCAGCTAAGGTAAACTGGGGAAAGAGCAAAGCTCTGTTATGTGGGGCATGGGGGATAGGGCTCCTCCTCTGCTTCCAGGGGTTTGCAGTGGGGTTGTGAAGGGCTTAAAGTGTTGGGGGTGTACCTGGGCTCGGAGAGGTGGGTCAGCAAGAACTGGGAGGGGCTGACACAGGCAGTGGTGTCAAGACTGGCCAGGTGGAGGTGGCTCCTGTCCCAAGTGTCATATAGAGGGAGGGTGCTGATAATCAACAACCTGGTGGCACCTTCCTTGTGGCATAAACTGGCTGTCCTCAACCCCCCCGCCGGTCTGCTTGCAGACCTGCAATGCAAGCTGGTGGACTTTTTTTGGTCGGGACATCACTGGCTGAAGGCAGCAGTTTTGTACATGACCGTCCACGAAGGAGGACAGGGCCTGGTGGAACTGGAGAGCAGGATGGCTGTTTTCCGACTAAAGGCGGTGCAGAGACTGCTGTACCACACTGATGTTGGCTGGAGGGAACCAGCATGCGCGCTGCTGAGGAGAGCTGGCGGATTAGGGTTGGACCGGCAGCTGTTCCTCATGAAGCTGGAGAGGCTGAGTACAGCAGGTCTCTCAGAGTTTTACTCTGCGGTGCTGAGGGCCTGGCAGCTGCTAAGGCCCACACGAGAAGGGGTGTGGAGCCTGGGCAGTGGGTGTGGGAGGAGCCCATCTTCCACAACCCAGCCATCCCTTTGAGATCGGTTCAGTCGGCCACCCTGCAGAGGCAACTGATGGCAGGGGGTTTACAAAGGCTGGGTGACCTGAGACTGCTGGGAGAGGAGGGGTGGAAAACCCCGGAGGTCTTGGCGCAACAAACAGGAATAATGTCTCTTAGGCTGCTGGAGAGATTCCTGGAGGAGGTCCAGGAGGCACTGTCTGAGCCGGTAAGGGGGGTGTTTGAGAGGCCAAAGGGAGAGGGGCCACCAATGTTCCCGCCACTGCAGGTGACTGCAGAGACTGTAGACTGGCAAGGGGGTCTGGAGGACTTGTTAGATTTTAACACTCCGAGCCTGGGGGAGTTTGAGGGGGTGGGAGGTAAAGCCCTCTACAACCTCTGCGTTAAGGTGAGGAGCATTAGAAGCCTAACAGGAGTGAAGGCACATCAGTGGCAGGGGGTATGTGGGGCGGAGAGTATGGTGGGTTTTAGATGGAGGGCGCTCTACAAACCCCCAGTACCAAAGAGGTCAGGGGACCTCCAGTGGAGGGTTCTTCATGGAGCCATGGCCACTAACAGCTGGTTGGCACGGGTTGATCCGGGAATTGGGCAGGGTTGTCCTTTCTGTCAAATGAAAGAAACTGTAATTCATGTGTTTTCTGTGTGCACCAGGTTAATGCCATTAATGTCTCTGTTGGAATGTCTGTGTGACAGGTTGGGGGTGGTTTTTGCTGTTGGGATGTTTATAATGGGATACAGGTATTCGAGTAAGGAGAAAGAAAAATGTGTTTTGTTGAATTTTCTGTTTGCTCAGGCAAAGTTAGCTATTTGGCTAACAAGGAGGAACAGGGTCAAGGTGGGGGGATAACAGACCCTTTACTACTGTTTAATGGGATGGTCTCTGCGCGCCTTAGGGTTGAGTTTGAGTTCTATAAAATGATCAAATGTGTGGAGATGTTTAAAGAGATATGGTGTGTTGGGGGGCTGTCTGTATTGCTGGGGAAGATGTTTTGGATATACGGTTGTAGGAGTTTTGTGTATGGTGATTTGTATCATGTATGGAAAGTATAGGATATATATTTTTATTTATTTTTTTATTTTAGGAGGCGGGGGGAGTTTTAAATGAAATTTTTAAATAAAGAAAGACCAAAAGAGTCTCTCTCTCTCTCTCTCTCTCTCTCTCGTCTCTCTCTCTCTCTCATTCTCTCTTTCTCTCTCTCTCTCATTAGAACTATCTTTATTTACTTATCCTGCCTGTTTTTCTTGTGCTCTTGAACTCAAATCTCAAAGACCAAAGTCAAGTTCATTCCCTCTCTCTCTCTCTCTCTCTCGTCTCTCTCGCTCTCTCTCGCTCTCGCTCTCGCTCTCTCTCTTTCTCTCTCTCTCTCATTAGAACTATCTTTATTTACTTCTCCTGCCTGTTCCCATTTCTTGTGCTCTTGAACTCAAATCTCAGGAAGAGTTTCAGGACGTTTAGACAACATGGCTGACAGTTCAGTTGTCTGGAAGATGTCTCCCTTTAGAGTAGTATTAGTGCAAGTATTGGTTGTAAAGGTTTTGCTAGCTGATGATCAAAGATGTCAGAAGAATGAAACCATAGGGGCCTGAAACTACAGGGGCCTGATGTTTTGTACTAAACATTGTTTGCTTTGCACCAATGCAAAGTCTTTCCCAATGTTTACTGTGCCTCTTGTTCTAACGCTTATGTGTTAAACTCTCTATAACATTTCAGATGCAAACTTTTCAGTACAGTACTATGCAAAGCTTTGTTCATAGATGTTTTTATTGTCTTAATTTGAAAGTGGTAAGGTGTGAAATGCTTTAACCTAATGTAATCATTTCTTCAGGATGAGCGAAACAAAGGCATGGCAGGTCATGCGGTTGCCTCTCCATTCCATGCAATACATAGACTTGTCCACTAGAGGCTCTCATGTTCCAGCCAATATCAGCAAGCAACTTGGAGAAAGGCAGCTAGACAGACTGGCAAGACGGGTACGGAAGGAGGCATGAGATCAATATGGATGGGAGCACACAAGCCAATAGATATGCAGAAAGGAGGAGGTAGTCATGGCTAATAATGCAGTTAGGGGTAAGGCAAAGACTGACAACCAATCAATCACCTATAAATAATGTGCTTATATTCATGAGATCCAAAACACCTGCTGGTGTGATGCTCATTTCTACTGCCGCGGGGGAGAGACAGACCAGCCTGACACAGCCAACCAGCTCCAAAACGAGATTCACTATGTCATATCACAGTAGGGGAAAGCAGAACAGGCTTTATACAGTCACAGAGCCCAAACACTCACAGACTGACAGCTGCATTAAGAAAACTGATGGATGACATTGACCACCAGTCTCAGCTGTGTGTGTGTGTGTGTGTGTGTGTGTGTGTGTGTGTGTGTGTGTGTGTGTGTGTGTGTGTGTGTGTGTGTGTGTGTGTGTGTGTGTGTGTGTGTGTGTGTGTGTGCAGAGAGAATGATTTAACATTTAATTAGAGGACCAGTAGGGAGGAAATGGTGACATTCTAGAATCTATTTTCTCTCTAATGAGTTCTCTGAGACAGATTCACAGTTATTTGACTTGTATAAATAAAGATCAGACACAAATTTGCCAACTGCCAAGTTCAAAGTACTGCAAATTAATTAAATGTGGGAGAGTACAGTTTTTATACAGCAGGGGCCAAAATGTTACTTACTGCTTCTCTCTTCCAATATATATGGGTCTCAAACGTGTCATTTATTCCATCTGTAGTAATTTTGGCTAGGGCCCCTGGGGATCTGGTCGAAAGTAATATACTATGAAGGGAGTCGGGTAACATTTGAGACACACTCAGGGAGACAGACAGGACAGCGAGTTGAACAGTAGTAGTTAGTCTCAGCAAGCAGCATTAGAATCCAGAGTCCAGCCAGGGGATTTCTCCCTAATGGCACCCTATTCCCTATATAGTGCACTACTTTTGACCAGATCCCTAGGGGTCCTAGTCAAATGTAAGGCACTGAATAGGGAATAGGGTGCTATTTGGGAGTAAGCCTGTTTTTTTCTGGGATGAGACCAGGCAGGCAGCAGTAATCTCTTGTGTCACACTGGCAAGTTCTCTTATCAACCCTGCCATGATAGTGCCACAGCTCTGGGACTACACACACAGAGGGCAGAGATGCTAAAGGAATACTGCCACATAGAAGCAACAGGTCACCTACTGCATCGATTAAACAATTTTTAAAGTGTACACTACCATTCAAAAGTTTTGGGTCACTTAGAAATGTCCTTGTTCTTGAAAGAAAAGCACATTTTTTGTCCATTAAAATAACGAAAAATGTATCAGAAATACAGTGTAGACGTTGTTAATGTTGTAAATGTTTATTGTAACTGGAAACGGCAGATTTTTTATGGAATTTCTACAACCGGTGTACAGAGGCCCGTTATCAGCAACCATCAATCCTGTGCTCCAATAGCATGTTGTGTTAGCTAATCCAAGTTTATCATTTTAAAATGATAGTTGATCATTAGAAAACACTTTTGCAATTATGTTAGCACAGCTGAAAACTGTCGTCCTGATTAAAGAAGCAATAAAACTGGCTTTCTTTAGACTAGTTGAGTATCTGGAGCATCAGCATTTGTGGGTTTGATTACAGGCTCAAAATGGCTAGAAAGTCAGGCTATTCTTGTTCTGAGAATTTAATGAAATGAAGGCTATTCCATGCGAGAAATTGCCAAGAAACTGAAGATCTCGTCCAACGCTGTGTTCTACCCCCTTCACAGAACAGCACAAACTGGCTCTAACCAGAATAGAAAGAGTGGGAGGCCCCGGTACAGAACTGAGCAAGAGGACAAGTACATTAGAGTGTCTAGGTTGAGAAACAGACACCTCACAAGTCCTCAACTGGCAGGTTCATTAAATAGTACCTGCAAAACACCAGTCTCAACGTCAACAATGAAGAGGCGACTCCTGGATACTGGCCTTCTAGGCAGCGTTGCAAAAAAAAGCCATATCTCAGACTGGCCAGTAAAAAATAAAAGATTAAGACGGACAAAAGAACACAGACACTGGACAGAGGAACTCTGCCTAGAAGGCCAGCATCCTGGAGTTGCCTCTTCACTGTTGACGTTGAGACTGGGGTTTTGTTGTTTCTATTTAATGAAGCTGCCAGTTAAGGACTTGTGAGGCATCTGTTCCAGAGCCCATTCCAGACCCAGATGCAGATGGTTGGAGTCTTACAATAGTTATTCATCCACAATGAGTAGGCAAGAGAATGGTTGTCGACAGGCAAAAGGTCAAAACCAGATCAGAGTCCAGGAGGTACAGAGTGGCAGGCAGGCAGAATGGTCAGGCAGGAGGGTACAATGTCCATAAACAGACAAGGGTCAAAACTGGGAGGACTAGAAAAAAGAGAATTGCAAAAAGCAGGAGAACGGGAAAACCACTGGTTGTCTTGGAACATACAAGACGTACTGGCACAGAGAGACAGGAAACACAGCAATAAATACACTGAGACAGGAAACACAGCGATAAATATACTGGCACAGAGAGACAGGAAACACAGGGATAAATACACTGGCACAGAGAGACAGGAAACACAGGGATAAATACACTGGCACAGAGAGACAGGAAACACAGCAATAAATATACTGGCACAGAGAGACAGGAAACACAGCGATAAATATACTGGCACAGAGAGACAGGAAACACAGCGATAAATACACTGGCACAGAGAGACAGGAAACACAGCAATAAATATACTGGCACAGAGAGACAGGAAACACAGCGATAAATATACTGGCACAGAGAGACAGGAAACACAGCGATAAATACACTGGCACAGAGAGACAGGAAACACAGGGATAAATACACTGGCACAGAGAGACAGGAAACACAGCGATAAATACACTGGCACAGAGAGACAGGAAACACAGCGATAAATACACTGGCACAGAGAGACAGGAAACACAGCGATAAATACACTGGCACAGAGACAGGAAACACAGCGATAAATACACTGGTACAGAGAGACAGGAAACACAGGGATAAATACACTGGCACAGAGAGACAGGAAACACAGGGATAAATACACTGGCACAGAGAGACAGGAAACACAGCGATAAATACACTGGCACAGAGAGACAGGAAACACAGGGATAAATACACTGGGGAAAACAAATTGAACTGGCACAGAGAGACAGGAAACACAGGGATAAATACACTGGCACAGAGAGACAGGAAACACAGGGATAAATACACTGCGGAAAACAAGCAACACCTGCAGGGGGTGGAGACAATAACGAGGACAGGGGAAACAGATCAGGGTGTGACAGGTAGTGTATGTGAATTGTAAATGATTTTGTCTGTAATGTCATTTTTGTTATTTGTCAGACCCCATTAAGAGTAGCTGTCGCCATTGATCCTAATTAATCAAATCAAAATCTAACTTTCAATGCTCATGTAGAAAATACAGTTCCTGATTATATTTTGTGCACTGTATTTAAAACACAATGGTATATAATCCAACACAGTACACTGCACACATTCTCTGTATTTTCGGGCCAGATTTACTAATTTAACTGCATTTCACTTTGTTTCCCTCGTAAGTAACTGTGTATAGAAACAGTGGCACTGCATGTTACTCACAGTCGGATAAAATACTAATATTTCTGAGTCTACTGGGCGGAATGAAGAGCTCTCTCTCTCCGCTCCAGTCTCCTCTCCTCTCACCCTATACAAACACAAATACTGCTCTTCTCTGTCTCCTTTGTACCTTGCTGGGTCATGAAGTAGACTTTCAGGTTGCATCCCCACAGTTTTGTGTCTGCATTAAAGCCTTACAGGGAGGACAAACTAGAACTACAAGTAGCATCAACACTACCATATAAGGGGGAAATGGTTGTGCATACCTGAACAAGATAAGTCAGATTTGACTCTGTCTCCATCTGTTGGTAAAACTCAGAAAGCATGGATAGACCTTTCTCCTTTTTCTGTCTCTCTCTCTCTCTCTCATGGTGCTGGAGAGTGAGCTCTTTCTATGCGTAACCATACATAAGCATGTTTTGTCAGGGCTCTTTTGTATGTGAGCCATTTAGCTGCATGTAGCCTACATGTACAGTTGAAGTCGGAAGTTTACATACACCTGAGCCAAATACATTTAAACACAGTTTTTCTCAATTTCTGACATTTAATCCTAGTAAAAAGTCCCTGTCTTAGGTCAGTAAGGATCACCACTTTATTTTAAGAATGTGAAATGTCAGAATAATAGTAGAGAGAATGATTTATTTCAGCTTTTATTTATTTTATCACATTCCCAGTGGGTCAGAACTTTACATACATGCAATTCAGTTTTAGTAGCATTGTTTAACTTGGGTCAAATGTTTTGGGTAGCCTTCCACAAGCTTCCCACATTAAGTTGGGTGAATTTTGGCCCATTCCTCCTGACAGAGCAGGTGTAACCGAGTCAGGTTTGTAGGCCTCCTTGCTCGCACACGCTTTTTCAGTTCTGCCCACACATTTTATATATGATTGAGGTCAGGGCTTTGTGATGGCCACTCCAATACCTTGCCTTTGTTGTCCTTTTTCCAGAACGTTGGAAGTATGCTTGGGATCATTTTCCATTTGGTCGACCCATTTGCGACCAAGCTTTAACTTCCTGACTGATCTCTTGAGATGTTGCTTCAATATATCCACATAATTTTCCATCCTCATGATGCCATCTAGTTTGTGAAGTGCACCAGTCCCTCCTGCAGCAAAGCACCCCCACAACATGATGCTGCCACCCCCGTGCTTCATGGTTGGGATGGTGTTCTTCGGCTTGCAAGCTTCCCCCTTTTTCCTCCAAACATAAAGATGGTCATTTTGGCCAAACAGTTCTATTTTTGTTTCTTCAGACCAGAGGACATTTCTCCAAAAAGTATGATCTTTGTCGCCATGTGCAGTTGCAAACCATAGTCTGGCTTTTTTATTGGGGTTTTGGAGCAGTGGCGTCTTCCTTGCTGAGCGGCCTTTTAGGTTATGTCGATATAGGACTCGTTTTACGATGGATATATATACGTTTGTACCTGTTTCCTCCAGCATCTTCACAAGGTCCTTTGCTGTTGTTCCGGGATTGATTTGCACATTTCGCACCAATGTACGTTCTTAAATGTAAATGTAATGTAATCTCTAGGAGACAGAACATGTCTCCTTCCTGAGTGGTATGATGGCTGCATGGTGTTTATACTTGTGTACTATTGTTTGTACAGATGAACGTGGTACCTTCAGGCATTTGGAAATTGCTCCCAAGGATGAACCAGACTTGTGGAGGTCTACAATTATTTTTCTGATGTCTTGGCTGATTTCTTTTGATTTTCCCATGATGTCAAGCAAAGAGACACTGAGTTTGAAGGTAGGCCTTGAAATACATCCTCTGGTACACCTCCCATTGACTTAAATGATGTCAATTAGCCTATCAGAAGCTTCTATAGCCATTACATCATTTTCTGTAATTTTCCAAGCTGTTTAAAGGCACTGACCCACTGGAATTGTGATAAGTTAACAATTGTTAGAAAAATGACTTGTGTCTTGCACAAAGTAGATATCCTAACCGACTTGACAAAACTATAGTTTGTTAACTAGAAATTTGTGGAGTGGTTGAAAAACAAGTTTTAATGACTCCCACGTAAGTGTATGTAAACGTCCAACTTCAACTGTACATCCTCCTTGTGGTTGCTCTGTTTTATCTTCAGCCCGTTTCCCCTCTCAGGCAGCAGCAGAGCTTCATGTAGTCATAGACCCCACAACTCGTAGGACAGCAGAGCAGATTGCTTTTCCCTGCACATTGAAAGTGGTGAGAGAGATATAGAGTAGATAATGAATGCCTCGTGTTAGGGGAGAGTTGGTGGGGAGAGATGGAACTCGGAACTAAGAACTGTGATTTCCTATTCTGGAATCTGCAGAGTGAGGCCCACTGAGACAGGAAACAGATCTGAAATGATTGATGTTCATCCTGCGCTCCAGATTGGTTGTCAAATCATGGGAATGCAGTAACTCTATTGCCGGATGTGTCAATCTGAATCTCCCCAGCTCGCACTCATACTGAATGGCACTATGGTCAATTTCCATACAAAAATAAGTCTGTGTTGATAGCATGGGACCAGATTACATTTTTTTAACCTATTTGGTTCCAATGATGTGTCGAACTGGCTTGTGACCAAGGCACAACTCCAACACCATTAAGTATGCAGACGACACAACAGTGGTAGACTTGATCACCGACAACGACAAGACAGCCTATAAGGAGCCTTCTCATTGACGGGGCTGTACTGGAGCAGGTTGAGAGCTTCAAGTTCCTTGGTGTCCACATCAACAACAAACTAACATGGTCCAAGCACACCAAGACAGTGGTGAAGAGGGCACAACAAAGCCTATACCCCCTCAGGAATCTAAAAAGATTTGTCATGGTCCTGAGATCCTCAAAAGGTTCTACAGCTGCAACATCGAGAGCATTTATTAAGAAAATAAGGGGGTTAGTCTAGTTTATTATTTCTATGTGGGGTTCTAGTTTTGTTTTTCTATGTTGGTGATTTTGTATGATTCCCAATTAGAGGCAGCTGGTAATCACTGTCTCTAATTTGGGTTCATATTTTGGTAGCTTTTTTCCACCTGTGGGTTGTGGGATATTGTTATGTGTAGTTGCATGTTAGCACTCCGTTGTTGTCACATTTTGTTTATTGTTTTGCTGTGTGGTTCACTTACTTTAAATAAATAAAATGTGGATCCCAGATCATGCAGCACGTTGGTTTGAGTATGCTTCCAACGATCGTGACAACTATATCCCTTGTTTTGAGATCAAAGCACAAGCTGCATGTATTCACGTGTGCACATTTGTTCATATTCTTGGCTATTTAGTGAGTTATTAGCCCAGTTATAGCTAATTGCGTCCATCAAGAGCACAAAACGTGTACATTTCTAGGCATCTTTGAAAGTCCGGTAAAGACCTTTTTTTATGTCTTAAAGTGGCGGTGTTGCATTTTGAGGCAGGCTTGAGTAAGCTAAGTAGCCAATAGGCAGAGGCGCCGACAGAGATGGCTGCCTCACTTCGCGTTCCTAGGAAACTATTCAGTATTTTTTAATTTTTTTATGTGTTATTTCTTACATTGTTACCCCAGGTAATCTTAGGTTTTATTACATACAGTCGGGAGGAACTTTTGGATATAAGAGCAACGTCAACTCACCATCATTACGACCAGGAATGAGACTTTCCCGAAGCGGATCCTCTGTTTTGCCCACCACCCAGGACAATGAATCGGATCCCAGCCGGCGAACCAAAACAACGACGCCGTAGAAGGGGCAGACGGAGCGGTCTTCGGGTCAGGCTCCGTAGACGGGCACATCACGCACCACTCCCGAGCATACTACTCACCAATGTCCAGTCTCTAGACAACAAGGTAGACGAAATCCGTGCCAGGGTAGCCTTCCCGAAAGACATCAGAGACGGCAACGTTCTTTTTTTCATGGAAACATGGCTCACTCGAGACATGCTATCGGAGTCGGTACAGTCAGCTGGTTTCTTCAGCATTGTGCCAACAGAAACAAGCATATCTCTGATAAGAAGAAGGGCTGTGTGATTAACAAGATGTGGTGTGATCATAATAACATACAGGAACTCAAGTCCTTCTGTTCACCTGACTTAGAATTCCTCACAATCAAATACCGACCGCATTATCTACCTAGAGAATTCTCTTCGATTATAATCATAGCTGCATATATCCCCCCCAAGCAGGCACATCGATGGCCCTGAACGAACTTCATTTGACTCTATGTAAACTGGAAACCACATATCCTGAGGCTGCATTTATTGTAGCTGGAGATTTTAACAAGGCTAATCTGAAAACAATGCTCCCTAAATTCTATCAGCATATCGTTTGTGCAACCAGGGCTGGCAAAACCCTAAATCATTGTTATTCTAACTTCCGCAACGCATTTAAGGCCCTCCCCCGCCCTCCTATCGGAAAAGCTGACCACGACACCATTTTGTTGCTCCCTGCCTATAGACAGAAACTAAAACAGGAAGCTCCCGTGCTCAGGTCTGTTCAACGCTGGTCCGACCAATCGGATTCCACGCTTCAAGATTGCTTCAATCACGTGGACTGGGATATGTTCCGCATTGCGGCGAACAACAACATGTATACGCTGATTCGGATAGCGGATTTATTAGCAAGTGCATCTGCGATGTCGTACCCACAGCATCTATTAAAACATTCCCAAACCAGAAACCGTGGATTGATGGCAGCATTCGGGCAAAACTGAAAGCGTGAACCACTGCTTTTAATCAGGGCAAGGTGACGGGAAACATGACCGAATACAAACAGTGTAGCTATTCCCTCCGCAAGGCAATCAAATAAGCTAAGCATCAGTATAGAGACAAAGTAGAGTCGCAATTCAACGGCTCAGACACGAGAGGTATGTGGCAGGGTCTACAGTCAATCACGGACTATAAAAGGAAAACCAGCCCCATCGCGGACCAGGATGTTTTGCTCCCAGACAGACTAAACAACTTCTTTGCTCACTTTGAGGACACCTGCTACCAAAACCTGTGGGCTCTCCTTCACTGCAGCCGACTTGAGCAAAACATTTAAACGTCTTAACCCTCGCAAGGCTGCAGGCCCAGACGGCATCCCCAGCCCAGCTGGCTGGTGTGTTTACGGACATATTCAATCAATCCTTATCCCAGTCTGCTGTCCCCACAATTGTTCCTGTTCCCAAGAAAGCTAAGGTAACTGAGCTAAATGACTACCGCCCCGTAGCACTCACTTCCGTCATCATGAAGTGCTTTGAGAGACTATATCACCGCCACCCTACCTGATACCCTAGACCCACTCCAATTTGCTTACCGCCCCAACAGGTCCACAGATGACGCAATCGCAATCACACTCCACACTGCCCTAACCCATCTGGACAAGAGGAATACCTATGTGAGAATGCTGCTCATCGACTACAGCTCAGTATTTAACACCATACTACCCTCCAAACTCGTCATCAAGCTCGAGACCCAGGGTCTCGACCCCGCCCTGTGCAACTGGGTCCTGGACTTCCTGACAGGCCGCCCCCAGGTGGTGAGGGTAGGTAACAACATCTCCACCCCGCTGATCCTCAACACTGGGGCCCCACTAGGGTGCGTTCTCAGCCCTCTCCTGTACTCAAATCAAATCAAATCAATATTTATTTAGCCCTTCGTACATCAGCTGATATCTCAAAGTGCTGTACAGAAACCCAGCCTAAAACCCCAAACAGCAAGCAATGCAGGTGTAGAAGCACGGTGGCTAGGAAAAACTCCCTAGAAAGGCCAAAACCTAGGAAGAAACCTAGAGAGGAACTAGGCTATGTGGGGTGGCCAGTCCTCTTCTGGCTGTGCCGGGTGGAGATTATAACAGAACATGGCCAAGATGTTCAAATGTTCATAAATGACCAGCATGATCGAATAATAATAAGGCAGAACAGTTGAAACTGGAGCAGCAGCACGTCCAGGTGGACTGGGGACAGAAAGGAGTCATCATGTCAGGTAGTCCTGGGGCATGGTCCTAGGGCTCAGGTCCTCAGAGAGAGAGAAAGAAAGAGAGAAGGAGAGAATTAGAGAACGCACACTTAGACTCACACAGGACACCGAATAGGACAGGAGAAGTACTCAAGATATAACAAACTGACCCTAGCCCCCCGACACATAAACTACTGCAGCATAAATACTGGAGGCTGAGACTGGAGGGGTCAAGAGACACTGTGGCCCCATCCGAGGACACCCCCGGACAGGGCCAAACAGGAAGGATATAACCCCACCCACTTTACTCCCTGTTCACCCACAACTGCATGGCCATGCACGCCTCCAACTCAATCATCAAGTTTGCAGACGACACTAAAGTGGTAGGCTTGATTACCAACAACGACAAGACGGCCTACAGGGAGGAGGTGAGGGCCCTCTGAGTGTGTTGTCAGGAAAATAACCTCACACTCAACTTCAACAAAACAAAGGAGATGATCGTGAACTTCAGGAAACAGCAGAGGGAGCACCCCCCTATCCACATCGACGGGAAAGTAGTGGAGAGGGTAGAAAGTTTTAAGTTCCTTGGCGTACAAATCACGGACAAACTGAAATGGTCCACCCACACAGACAGTGTGGTGAAGAAGGCGCAGCAGTGACTCTTCAACCTCAGGAGGCTGAAAAACTTTGGCTTGTCACCAAAAACACTCAAAAACTTTTACAGATGCACAATCGAGAGCATCCTGTCGGGCTGTATCACCGCCTGGTACGGCAACTGCTCCGCCCATAACCGTAAGGCTCTCCAGAGGGTAGTGATGTCTGCACAACACATCACCGGGGGCAAACTACCTGCCCTCCAGGACACCTACACCACCGATGTCACAGGAAGGCTAAAAAGATCACCAAGGACAACAACCACCCGAGCCACTGCCTGTTCACCCCGGTCAGTACAGGTACATCAAAGCAGGGACCGAGAGACTGAAAAACAGCTTCTATCTCAAGGCCATCAGACTGTTTGTCAGCCATCTCTAACATTGAGTGGCTGCTGCCAACATACTGACTCAAATCCAGCCACTTTAATCATGGAAAAATTGATGTAATAAATGTATCACTAGCCGCTTTAAACAATGCCACTTCATATAATGTTTACATATCCAACATTACTCATCTCATATGTATATACTGTACTCAATACCATCCACTGCATGTATGCCATTCTGTACCATCACTCATTCATATATTTTATATGTACATATTCTTATTCCTTCCTTTACACTTGTGTGTATAAGGTAGTTGTTGTGAAATTGTTAGGTTAGATTACTCATGGGATATTACTGCATTGTCGGAACTAGAAGCACAAGCATTTCGCTACACTTGCATTAACATCTGCTAACCATGTGTATGTGACAAATAACATTTGATTTCTTTTGGTAGCCTAATTTGTCTGATTCTCTGTAATAATGGTATGGAAATAATAATGAATGTATTTTGTAAAGTGGATTCTTGCATCAAACAACACAATGTTCAGTCACCTCCTTGTTTGAAGGACAAGTGGATAATGTCAAGCCCGGTATGTTTTTTTTTTTTTCAAAAGTCTCATGGAATGTAGGCCTACATTGAACACAACACATTGGCTGCTACTGTAGGCTGAATGATAGAACAGCTATTTCCAGGTTAAAATGTCGACTCTGATAGTCCTACATTATGATCAAATAGCCACAGTAGCCTACTTGGCCACTGTTATAACTGGAACTTAAAGCAGGTACAGCCTCAGTGTTCACAGTAAACTCGCACTGGAAGCTGCACAGAATTTTCACAATGTTTCAGTTTGCGCTCAGCAGACCTGAAATTTGCTAAGTGCCAAAAGAATTAGAGGGAACATTGGTTGTGAACAACTGGCAAGTTAGTGTGTGGGTAATGGAGCGGTGCTTGGACCAGAGAACAGTCGAGTCTCAGTGTGAAACAACTCTTTATTGAGTAGAGCCGTTTCACTACTCTAATTTGAAGCGAACAGTTCTATCATATCTGGATGAATCCTTACTTCACTAAATGCAACACTCATAAAGACTAAAGTAACATATCAGAACATGTCAGACTCTTACAATGGGAAAGTTACATTTTTATTCGCACTGATATCAATCACAGCGTTGTGTTGGTAGTCCGTGGTGATTGAGAAGACTACTAGTTCTATTCTACCTTGTACAGTACCAATGCATTTCTATTAAACCCAAACACACAAACAGCCACCACTGAGCCTAGCTAAACCTAGCTCAGTATGGACCATTGTTTAATTGCATTCATAAACGGTGAGTGAGAGACGGCCGACCCCGGAGTTGGGGTGAATTCCCCCTGGTAGATGAGAAGGAGAGGGACACGTAAGCAGAAAGGATAAAAATCCCGCCCACAGAGGGTATAGAGCAGCTGTAAAGTGGCTGGGTTGTTGCTGTGTGGTGTGGAGTGTTATGCTGATCTTGGCTGAATGGGGAGAGTGAGATAATGGCCCTGGTAAGTGACTTAGTGCTGATTGTTGTGAAAGAGATGATGCTGAGCTGAGAGCCTGCACGGCTGCTGGGCTGGCCGGCTGGCTATGTCCCATAGACTCCCATAGTGTTGTGTTTCAGCATTGTGTGTGTGTGTGTGTGTGTGTGTGTGTGTGTGTGTGTGTGTGTGTGTGTGTGTGTGTGTGTGTGTGTCTGTGTGTCTGTGTGAATGGCCATTCGTAGCCGTCAGACAGCTAGTTCTATCTTATACTGTAGAGTCCCTCTGAATACTGACCTGACCTGCTTTAGTTTGATAGGATGGGTGTCACATTCTAGCCGCTGTTGGCTAGCTCAACAGGGGGTCCTTACGATGACGCTTGTCTACACTTGAGAAATGAGGGCTGTGTCTTGCTGAGCTAAACTGGACTGTATACAACCATACTCTCTAGCACACACACATACTCTTATGCACACACACACACACTCAGTTTGTTAATGTGAGGCTTGGGGATTTTATGCTGAATCGCTGAGTGTATGAAGGCTCTCACCATGATGGGCTAAGGTGTGTCTCCACTATGGACAGATCTTGACTCAGCTTCACTCAGCCAGTCCATATAACTCTGCTCAGTCTCTGGCTCATGCTAACAGCCCTTCCTAACACTTGGAATGAAAACTCGCAAGTTATCCAGAGTGGAAAGAGTGTGGAAGGTGAGTTTGGCCCCTATACTTGTACATTTGTTCTTGGTGTGAATTTATAGCTTTGACAACTTTGATGTTCCTATATTTTTATTTCTCTGATATTTAGGGTTTTGTAGATGGAATTGTATGGATTGGGGAACATAATGATGGCCTGATTTTGTGTTAGCTTGACGTATTACCAAGATTGTTCGTATATTGGTTGAAGCATGGGTGTTGACTTGCTATTAACTGTCTCAGATAGCTGAGACATTTGTCAGCGTGATCTATCATTTTCCCTCAGTCAAACCTTTCAGGTGTTTGCTGTCGCATTCTCACTTTGAAGATATATGGTTCTCCAACAAATGAGCTTTGGTGCACTTCTCTATATTTTATTGCACATAAAATAAATGGAATGTAAACAATGGTGCTGCACATTCCAGAAACAAGTTGCACAGTAATTAAAAACAATGCTTCCCCAGCTGAGATAATAGGGGCTGGGTATTTACTGTTGTAGCAACACAGATGGCCTTATTGCTGAAATTCAAAGCTAGGTGGGCACAAAGGTATTGTACAGAGAAGCTAACATAAAAGGAGACATTATGTTGTCCTAATAATCTTCTTAGCCTCGAAAAGAAAAACATTACTAAGAACAATTCTTACCTGATGTTTACCATTAGAAAAAACGTGTTTTTATTTGAAGAAGGCCCTGCCATGTAAGCTAGAAGATACCGTGTGGGGACATTTCAGAGCCCCCCAGCCTTCTCACAAATATAGTTTTACAGTTTTGAAATACCCCAAAGGACACTTAGAGCGAAGGATCCATTAAGTGGGTAGGGATGTACAGTGTATCATAATGGACCTTGTCCATGGGTAGAAGTTGTGGTAAACAATCGCGTTTCTGCAATGTGCTTCTCTTAGATAATACCTTAACATTACTCCAAACAGTTGCAAAACATTCCTAGCGTTTCAATTGGACAGATTGAGCAAACAGAGAGGGACCTAACTGAATCTGTCCAATAGCAACTCTGGTTTTTGTTGCAAACCAGAATATTTGGAGTAATGATTAGAGAGTAATGATTAGAGAGTAATGATTAGAGAGTAATGATTACACCCCAGCTCAAAGTATGTAGTAAAGATTTATGTTTATTATGACTCCAAGTGAATTAGACCTTCTCATCCTTTGTAAAAAAACATTTTGTTTTTTTCAACCATTGGAAATCCTCTCATGCATATCCTAATACATTTACAATGCTTAGACTAATGCATTCGCCTGATTAATATTGTATTACTATTCCAATGAAGGTCTCTTGGTGCTAAGAGCTGCTCCATATTTTGCCAGAGTGCATGGACCTCATATTGCCTCATTTGTGATTCAACTGTACCTGACCAAACTGTAAAACGATTGGCTGCTCCTCGACATAGACTTCCAGTCCTGAGCAGATACGAATGTCAGCAGGCGATTGGCCAAAATAGGCTGACAAGGTGGAATGTTTGACTAGGTGCTATGAGGTCTCATGTATGGAGACTATATCCTCTGTAATTTTGATCACCTCGTGTTAATATAGCTCTGTGCTGATACTGATCTGCTGGTATTTCCAGTGCAACATCCCAGGGTTTTGTCACCTCTGTTGCTTTGATTTTTGTGATATGATTGAACATTTCATATGTATATGTCCAAGCTCCTGAGAGATTTCGCTTTGCCACGATGCTGTGTGTCTCATTGATGTTCACAAGTGGGATTGTCTTTGTTCTGTGAAACATTATTTGCGTCATGTTTGTGTGTTTGGGGGTGTTTTCGTTAGGTCTGTAGAGAAGAGGTAATGTTACTACTGAATGCAGGAACGCAACTTTAACTGGGGTCGGGGACGGGACATGTCCGACCCACATTCTAAAATTGCGTTTTTGTCCACCACAGTTTTATCATTGGAATATGATACAAAACTATTCAATGGTGTGCTTTAGGACCATGCAGACGCCTCAGAGCAGTCGGGTTTGGAGTGTTTATCCGACTGGATAAAACAATTTTATATATATATATATATATATATATATATATATATATATATATATATATAATTGTTTTATATATTTGTCCCCTCCACTTCTAAAACCAAAGTTGCACCCCTGACTGAATGAGAGAGAGCTGAGTACGAATGTGAGCGAGGCTCTCAAAACTTCACACAGAGATAATACTTTTTTTGAAAGGATTAAATCTGACATAATACTTAGTCTACACCTTTGAATTTGCCTACACCGGATTCTCCTTTATGCCCAACCCTATGTGGGGTTCTATGGTTATCCTTGACCATGCTCCTTCCTCTCTTTGAACAGTAATTATGGAGGACATTTTGTATGGATATATTCTTCGTCATGCCCTTGACTCTGCCCCAGGATATATTTAGCTTCATTTCCCCTCACAAACAGACACCAACCAGGCTCTGTTAACTTGTGTTTTACGATTGATGAAGAACTTTCTGCTCCTTGAGTCTCACCTGGATTTCATCTTATTCCTGAAGTGCTACACGTTCTTTTAGCCTGTTCCGAGATCTGTTTGTGCTGTTTTGCCAACTCCTATGGTCATTGTCAGGTTTGGAATACTACGTTTGACAGGCAATGTTTTTCTGCTGTAGATAATGTATTATATCCTGGACCTGCCACTGCAAAGCCCTCTGTTACTATTCATTCATATTTTATTGCTGTTGTTGTGCTCACTCCATGCTAGATTACCATGGTAACTACTTGCCAATAAATAGCTTTGATTTTAAAGGTCCTTTGGCTTCATTCGTGTTTTACGGCTCTATTGTAAGCAGTTGATGGGGAGGAATAAAGTTGATGAGGCCCATAAGTCTGGTTTATGTCACTATAACAGCAGATGGGTTAATGGCCCTTTAATGAGTGCTGAGTCATGATGAAGAGAGTGTGTGTGGATCAGGGGTGGATTTAGTGAGGTGAATGTTGCAGGTCGTTTTACCTTTGCTGACCGACACGATTCCCTATTCTACCTGAAAGACAAACATACTGTATGTGTTCTACACAGTACATTTGTATCTGACCGTTTTGTAACGTTGCACCATGCTGAACAGGCCCCAGGTCTCTTTGGAATTCTTGGTGTTTTGCTTCTGAAACACTTGTTCATGTTATTTGGAAAACCTCTTCTGGTTTTTAATGGACTCAACATAAAAGCTACAGTGATTTAGTGATGTTTCTTCTGTCATGTTTTGAGTTTAAGAGTTCGATTGCCTTCGATTTGATTGAACTGTTTTGGTTAATGGACAAAACAACAACTGTTTGATTACGTTGCAGTACATTGCTAAGAGGTCCTCTTGGGTCTTTTTCCCCTTGTAACTAAACTATTCCACTAAAGTTTATTTCATGAAATATTCATAACTGAGATGGAAGAGATGGCACATTTCTCTGACTGCTCCTGGCTTTCCCCACGCTAGGTGAGGATAGGAGAGAAGCACGAGACGAAGGAGCCATCGGTGGAGTCATAACATAAGTAAACAAAACCAGTGAGAGATTATGCAGTCGGGCTCCAAGCCTGTGTTGGTTTATTATGGGGACTAGAGACTACACATGGGTGAGCAGAGCCCTCTGTAACAGTGTAAAGCTGCAATCATCCGAGCAAAATGTTTCACTCCACAACTGAACACACACAAAGCTTTGTAAAAGTTGCTTTGTACCTAAAGGCACTCTCACATCAAACTCTCATATAGGCCTACTGTACAAAAAGTCATGCAATTACACACAAGGTGACAAAAAATCTACTCAATGAAATGACACTTGGATATTAGCACTGTGCGTGTGTGTGTTTGCATGTATGTGTGCATTTTGCGTGAGTGTTTGTGTGCGTCAGTACATACTTGTGTGTGCACGTACTGTGCGTGTGTGTGCGCGTGTACTATATACACACGTAAGTGAGTGTGTGTGCATGCGCATATGAGTGTATGAGAGACAGACATTCGTGGCAGATTAATGATTTCCCTGCGAAATGCCCCTGATGGTAAAAATGAGATAATGAGCTTGATAAAGGAGCCATAGACTTGTTAATTACCTTTCTGTAATTACTGAGCGGTGAGAAAGGCACCTACTCAAACTCTCTTTTTGAAACTTCTCTCCCTCTCATTATTACATGACAGATGGAACTGCATGTTTTTACAGCACTGAATGGACGACCTTTTAGAATACAGATTAACTGTGATGAACTATGCCAATCCCTCCCATCCTCCCCATCCCCCCCATCCTCCCCCATCTCACTCATTTAACGTTCTCTCTCAGACCTTCAAATCAAATCAAACTTTATTTGTCATATGTGCTGAATACAGCAAGTGTAGACCTTACCGTGAAATGCTTACTTACAAGTCCTTAACCATCAGTGCAGTTCAAGAAAGAGTTAAGAAAATATTTACCAAATAAACTAAAGTAAAAAATATTAAAAAGTAATACAATAAAATAACAATAATGAGGCTATATGCAGGGGGTACCGGTATACCCCTGCCAAGGTGTAGAACAGAAGAGCTCTGGATGGGATATGAAGCTGCTCCAGTGCTTTCACTCTGCTAATATGCACATGGCAAATTGGAATGGAGCGGCAGCTCAGGAAGGTTTTGCTTGCTGCCAATTGTAAAGTGAAGGTGCGCGGTGTGAGAATCCAAACAGCCAGGGAAGGTCGGGCGAGGGGGCGGTCAGTGACGGCCAGATGGAGTGACACCAAAGGGTGTAGGGAACGTGACAGACTGTCAACTATGCCTGGATTTGTCAGACAGTTGACCTAGTCTGGTGGTTACCGTGGGAACAGGTTGTTTTTTCCTGCAGCCACAGCATCGGAACCTTGAGACGCTTCACAACTACCTCATTGATCCACAGGGTCTAATTCGGGGAATGCTTGAAGGCACACTCTGTGTGTTACATGAGTGGGCTGCAGTTGCGCATTGAGTTGGTGAGTTCTTTATACAGCAATTATTTTGTCCATGAGCATGAGTACACACATCCACGCACACACACCTTTAACATACAAGCCAAAAGGTCTAATCTGTCCTTTAAGATAGACCTCAACGTTGTTTTGGCCACAGAAAGTGCATAGTGTGTTTGGCCCTAGATGGTTTAAAGGGGTTGTTGTCTGCAACCTGGATTGTAGAAGACAGGTCATATCAAATGAAATCAAATGTTATTTGTCATATCCACCGAATTCAACAGGTGTAGAACTTACCGTGAAATTCGTACTTACAAGCCCTTAACCAGCAATGCAGAGTTAAGAAAATATTTACTAAATAAAATAAAGTAAAAAATATATAATAAAATAAAAAGTAACACAATAAAGTAACAATAACGAGGCTATATACAGGGGGTACCGGTACTGAGTCAATGTGGAGGCTATATACAGGGGGTACCGGTACTGAGTCAATGTGGAGGCTATATACAGGGTGGTTCCGGTACTGAGTCAATGTGGAGGCTATATACAGGGGGTACCGGTACTGAGTCAATGTGGAGGCTATATACAGGGGGTTCCGGTACTGAGTCAATGTGGAGGCTATATACAGGGGTTCCGGTACTGAGTCAATGTGGAGGCTATATACAGGGGTACCGGAGTCACTGAGTCAATGTGGAGGCTATATACAGGGGTTCCGGTACTGAGTCAATGTGGAGGCTATATACAGGGGTTCCGGTACTGAGTCAATGTGGAGGCTATATACAGGGGTACTGAGTCAATGTGGAGGCTACTGAGTCAATGTGGAGGCTATATACAGGGGGTACCGGTACTGAGTCAATGTGGAGGCTATATACAGGCGGTTCCGGTACTGAGTCAATGTGGAGGCTATATACAGGGGGTTCCGGTAATGAGTCAATGTGGAGGCTATATACAGGGGGTTCCGGTACTGAGTCAATGTGGAGGCTATATACAGGGGGTTCCGGTACTGAGTCAATGTGGAGGCTATATACAGGGAGTTCCGGTAGTGAGTCAATGTGGAGGCTATATACAGGGGGTTCCGGTACTGAGTCAATGTGGAAGCTATATACAGGGGGTTCCGGTACTGAGTCAATGTGGAGGCTATATACAGGCGGTTCCGGTACTGAGTCAATGTGGAGGCTATATACAGGGGGTTCCGGTAGTGAGTCAATGTGGAGGCTATATACAGGGGGTTCCGGTACTGAGTCAATGTGGAGGCTATATACAGGGGGTTCCGGTACTGAGTCAATGTGGAGGCTATATACAGGGGGTTCCGGTACTGAGTCAATGTGGAGGCTATATACAGGGGGTTCCGGTACTGAGTCAATGTGGAGGCTATATACAGGGGGTTCCGGTACTGAGTCAATGTGGAGGCTATATACAGGGGGTTCCGGTAGTGAGTCAATTTGGAGGCTATATACAGGGGGTTCCGGTACTGAGTCAATGTGGAGGCTATACACAGGGGGTTCCGGTACTGAGTCAATGTGGAGGCTATATACAGGGGTTCCGGTACTGAGTCAATGTGGAGGCTATATACAGGGGGTTCCGGTACTGAGTCAATGTGGAGGCTATATACAGGGGGTTCCGGTACTGAGTCAATGTGGAGGCTATATACAGGGGGTTCCGGTAGTGAGTCAATGTGGAGGCTATATACAGGGGGTTCCGGTACTGAGTCAATGTGGAGGCTATATACAGGGGGTACCGGTACTGAGTCAATGTGGAGGCTATATACAGGGGGTACCGGTACTGAGTCAATGTGGAGGCTATATACAGGGGGTACCGGTACCGAGTCAATGTGGAGGCTATATACAGGGGGTATCGGTACAGAGTCAATGCGGAGGCTATATACAGGGGGTACCGGTACAGAGTTAATGTGGAGGCTATATACAGGGGGTAGCGGTACAGAGTTAATGTGGAGGCTATATACAGGGGGTACCGGTACAGAGTTAATGTGGAGGCTATATACAGGGGGTACCGGTACCGAGTCAATGTGCTGGGGTACAGGTCAGTGTGCAGGGGTACAGATACCCTGTGGACTGTGATGTCAGTGGAGTGAGGAGAGCAGATGATGATAATGACCAGCTATCACACCGCTGGCATATCCTTTATCTCCTCTCCCCCGCACACTCCTTGCTCTGTCTGTCTCTTTAATGACCCTGTACAGCTGGTCATCAGTTACCATGGTGACATGGCTCTTTATGTAACATCAGTCTAGACAGGTTTGTCCCTATCAACACTAGGAAAGTTAAGACCAGACAGTACAGTACAGGAGCTGTGTAAAATGTGGCTTTATTCTCTAGAAGTAACCACCATCTCCATCAGTTCACGTGACAGACAGGAATTTCGAGACACATTACTAATCATTAATGACCATCCAATCCCCATCCTTACGTGTTTAGATCACCCATTTTAGTCAGATCATTTCATTTGAGTCAAGATGTCATGCATGAGGTGAATGCATTTCTATTGTAAATGTGAAGTGGAAACAATTTCAACCAGAGACTCTTACTGTAATCCTGCTATTTATGGGATTTTACCGTAGTATGTCTCAGTTTCTGCATCAATAGCTGAACTGCCTGTGTCAGGAATAAGTGGTAACGTATCTCCACTATGTAGATTGGCTCATTAAATGATCATACGTTTGTTAAAGGCTGCTGACCAACATGCAAGTGTGTGGCTTCCCTTGGTGATCACTGGACGGAGCTAGCACACATGATGGGGTAGCACTGTGGACTGACTGATCATGGACTGACATGCTGGGGTAGCACTGTGGACTGACTGATCATGGACTGACATGCTGGGGTAGCACTGTGGACTGACTGATCATGGACTGACATGCTGGGGTAGCACTGTGGACTGACTGATCATAGACTGACATGCTGGGGTAGCACTGTGGACAGACTGATCATGGACTGACATGCTGGGGTAGCACTGTGGACTGACTGATCATGGACTGACATGCTGGGGTAGCACTGTGGACTGACTGATCATGGACTGACACGCTGGGGTAGC
This sequence comes from Oncorhynchus keta, assembly GCF_023373465.1. Taxonomy (NCBI): domain Eukaryota; kingdom Metazoa; phylum Chordata; class Actinopteri; order Salmoniformes; family Salmonidae; genus Oncorhynchus; species Oncorhynchus keta. Next base: position 28,765,002 of record NC_068435.1, on the reverse strand, counting down.
ACTGTGGACTGAATGATCATGGACTGACATGCTGGGGTAGCACTGTGGACTGACTGATCATGGACTGACTGCTGGGGTAGCACTGTGGACTGACTGATCATGGACTGACATGCTGGGGTAGCACTGTGGACTGACTGATCATGGACTGACATGCTGGGGTAGCACTGTGGACTGACTGATCATGGACTGACATGCTGGGGTAGCACTGTGGACTGACTGATCATGGACTGACATGCTGGGGTAGCACTGTGGACTGACTGATCATGGACTGACATGCTGGGGTAGCACTGTGGACTGACTGATCATGGACTGACATGCTGGGGTAGCACTGTGGACTGACTGATCATGGACTGACATGCTGGGGTAGCACTGTGGACTGACTGATCATGGACTGACATGCTGGGGTAGCACTGTGGACTGACTGATCATGGACTGACATGCTGGGGTAGCACTGTGGACTGACTGATCATGGACTGACATGCTGGGGTAGCACTGTGGACTGAATGATCATGGACTGACATGCTGGGGTAGCACTGTGGACTGACTGATCATGGACTGACATGCTGGGGTAGCACTGTGGACTGACTGATCATGGACTGACACGCTGGGGTAGCACTGTGGACTGACTGATCATGGACTGACACGCTGGGGTAGCACTGTGGACTGACTGATCATGGACTGACACGCTGGGGTAGCACTGTGGACTGACTGATCATGGACTGACATGCTGGGGTAGCACTGTGGACTGACTGATCATGGACTGACATGCTGGGGTAGCACTGTGGACTGACTGATCATGGACTGACATACTGGGGTAGCACTGTGGACTGACATGCTGGTCAACACAATATAAATGTTCTAGTGTTAGGACCGCAGCAATAATTGTGTTCTTGGACGAAGAGGAAACATAATAGGAATAAATCAACCAAAATGTAGCGCCAGACAGCCATTGCGTATGCATGCTTAGATGCCTAATGCTATTTTCATTTTCAAACGGCTAGAAAAGTCTCCCCTGACCCATCATTGTTAGATTTCTCCAATTAAATGTGATTGTCTGTTCTGTTGTTGCTCCCCCCCTGTCTGCTGAAGGATGAAGATAGATGTTGCCAGGCACCTACCTAGGCTGTGATAATCAATCCCTCCACCCGTCACTGTGTCTGAGGCTCCGTTGTCGTTTGGCTCGGCCTGTCTGTTGTTGTCTAGCCCACTCCACTGTATCGGCAGTGTTTTGTTTTGAATTCAGTGTTTATGGTCCAAATGCAACCACATCCCTCTGTCCGTAGAGCAACGTGGTTCCAGATAAATAATGATGAGGAAATGGGATATTTAGGATCCACTTGCTTTATCTTTTAGCAGTGTTTCGGTGCCTCAGTGAATGATTCGAGGGCATGTATTAATGGAAGTAACGGAAAACAGGGTGAAGAGAGAGACGTTTTAAGTCTTAGTCACCTTGCATTGTGTCACTGCAGTATTCTGAATTCCTCCCTAATTATGAGATTTATTCATTTTGATCTATTTGCCATTTTGTACATTGGTTATTTAAGCAACAACCTGTTTGAAATAGTTTATGCTGCAAAGTGCATGCTATGGATGTCAAACAGATTACGAGTATAGCTGTTTGGTTATGACAAGCTATGTTTGATTGATTTGAGGAGCTATAGAAGGAGCTAGCTCCACAACATACCTTGCACTGATCTGCTGAAGTCTTCCACTGCTGCCAGTGAAGCGGTGCGTTTGCTGTCCATTTCATGTGGTGCAGAAATCTGTCAATTAAGCTGTCCATCTCATGTGGTGCTGAAATCTGTCAATGGGAGCTGCCCACAGTTTACAATTTTTTGGTTCTGAAAACTGCTGTCCATCACTGATTGTTCATGGTGGGGCTGAAATGTTGAAGTACCTCTCCTGTCATCTTACCTTTGGTGTCACTGAAGTATGGCCCCGCATCAGTTTAATAGAAATAAGCAGGCATGCAGGCTGTACTACCGGGATCTCCCTTTAGAGATATCTAAAGTGAGTGAGATGCAGGCAGCCCAGTACAAACAGAGTGTCTGATGGGAATGAACGGAAACTATTTATACTGCATGTAGGAGTACTACTATACAGCAGTGTTCCTCAAGGGGCTGCGTGGCCCTTGAGTGCACTGTTGGTTAAGGGCTTGCACTGTTGGTTAAGGGCTTGCACTGTTGGTTAAGGGCTTGCACTGTTGGTTAAGGGCTTGCACTGTTGGTTAAGTGCTTGTAAGTAAGCGTTTCTACACTTCTTGTATTCGGCACATGTGACAAATAAAGTTTGATTTGAAGAATGCTCTGTAGAATGGTGATATTAATTATGTGTATTTATTGTGAGTGCTTCATAAATGTGGTCATGTATGACTCAGTTGGACCGTATATTCTTTATGTTAGTTTTTACTCTGTGTTCGCTCCCGTGTGCTGGTAAGAGCACAGACAAGACAGAGGATTGTGGTCGAGGTGGTTTAATGACTCTGAAGATTCACAGTACAGGCACAGAACAGCACAGCACATTGTATGTAGTACATTGGCTAGGGCACTTTAAGGCTTTGATTGACAGTTTGCATCACCAGGGTTGGAATTCATGGGCCACCCATAAGTAAATCTGATAAATGGAATATATATAAATAAATGATACTCGTTAAATTAGATTTCCATGTAAGCTTTATAAAACCATATTTCTCTTTAGGAGACGGGAGGAGGTGCCTACTCTGCTTAGTAATTAGTACAAACATCATTACGAGGATTCAGCTTGTTCTCTGAGGTCTTGAAGAGTAAACACATGTTTATAGATTGGTTTGAGAGGTGTAATCTATTCAAGACCCATTGCCGTTGTCTGCATAGCTCATAAATAATGAGGAGAAGTAATAACGTTCCCAAAACTAAGCCCCATTTGTTAGACCGGTCACCGTCAACTACTCTCTGACCTCTGAATGGGGGCATCAAAAGAGGGACCACCAGATCACTGAATCATTATCAAAAATACCTTTTGTCAATGGTCAGCATCACAAACATTAATCTTGGCTAATCATAATGCAGCAGTAACCCCACTGGAGGCCATATTAATTAGACTAAATTACCTGTATACATTTTTGTTGTTATCGCTTTGTCGTTGAGGTTTCAGCTCTCCTTCAGTATCTCTCTCAAGAGGTGAGGATATGTGTTCCCTCAACCTGCAAATAAATTAGATTCTTATCAATGAAATCAGTACACAGTATTATTTACCAGACCACCGGACTACATGATTAGTAGTTTATAAAGTTAGGAAAAGTCCAATCTTTTAAACTTCCTGAAATTCTCACTAAATTCTGTAGCACCAGTGGCTCATAATCTGTGGATCTAAATGGATGCATGAACAACTGGAACCACTTTAAATGGATAAAGAACAACCTGCAAAGAATGATAATAAAAGGCTCATAACCAAGGTCATTTAAGGCCTCATATTCTCATTCTTAAATCTTGAACCAACTTCACCGACAATGCAGACCCGTGATTCAGTGCTGGCGATAGGGCTGGGGTGCTGGCTGCTCAAAGTGAGCTGAATACGTAGTGACACATTAGGTCTCAGAGCGGAAGGCTCCTCAGTCCTCACAGCTCATTGGGGAGGAGGTGAGGGCTGGGCTGGCAGACTTCTAAAATTAGGCTCTGTGGTTGAATGACAGAACTGTGTGCTTCCATGAGTACTATGGGGAAAACAACACGAAGCAACAGACACTGGCCCTGCACACAATGGCAGCACAGGGACCACAAGACAGTATAGAGGGCAAAACGGGGTTCAACATTCATTAGCCTAAGACTTGCGAAGAGTTAGGAGGGAGGAGTGGATAAGGAACAGAGCCAACATTAATTAACAATGTCAATGTGATAAAAAATTAACGATTGTCTCATTAGTTGGGCTTAATTGTTTTACCGAAAATAAATGAAAGATTGTGAGAGAGGCAAAATTAGAAAGGTTTTAAGGAAGTGCAACTATGGTGTTTATGAATCCTGTATTTTTTGTGTCTGTAATTCTCGCTTTTCTTTCCAACCCTATTTGCATAGTTGCATCATTCAGAGAACACCTCAGTTGCACAGTGTAGATGACTCTTAAGTTCAATTAAAAATATTGAATTATTCATATAAAGTAAGACAAAAGATCAGCAAAACAAGACCTAAAATAAATCTTTATTTTTCTCTTCTAACCATTTCACTTTTACCCTCATCATCAATCTACCATATAATTACTGCAGGGGGATATTGGAAATACTATTTTTTATTTACCCTCTAAGTTTCATCAGTCACATTCAGTAGCAGCATCCCTGGTCCAGAAGTGATCAGAGAACAGGTGTGATGCTGATGATGATGATAATGTTACACAAGAGGAAGGAGGCAAAGCTGAATTGCTCGATGTCAATCTCTCATCACTGAAGCTATTCTATTGTATGCAGTCAGGTGCAGTGATGATTGGTTTACTGAATTCTACTCATTTTCTCCTTCATTGCTGTAAAGACAAGAAAGGGTATCTGTGAGAACTGGTATGTATTTGAGCTTTCTCTCTCTCTCTCTCTGTCTCTCTCTCTCTATGTCTCTCTCTCTCTCTGTCTCTCTCTCTCTCTCTCTCTCTCTGTCTCTCTCTCTCTCTCTCTCTCCATTGAAATTGAAAGCGCGGTACGGTTCGCAGCACTCCGCACCTGTCTGTTTGGGCTTGACAGCTGTGATCTCACTGCTGTATTTAGTTATCATGACTTCTCCCAAGGAGCCAAATGCGCCGGTGAAAGTGACTCAAAAGCAAGAAGAGCAGGTATGGCTTTTATTCTAGTGTATGGGTTATTCATAAGTCATAGACTAATATGCTAATATACTATTTCAAATATGTTTCAAGAAAAGAAACTGCACCGTTTATTCAAGACACGGTCAGGATAGGCTACAGATGTTTGCTCTGGCAGTGAGGGCTTGGGTCCGATCCTTTTCACTGCTCACTGACAGTTTATAGCCTAATAGATTTCTCATGCAGACATCAGAATATTTTAAAGCTTTACTCTGTTTTTTCTCACAGTAGGCTGCCGCTGCATATTGAGTTTTATAATGTCATATGGGAATCGTTTTTGAAGCTTTCATAATTTATGTTTAAAAAAAATGACAATAAAGAAACACAATCCTACCCAACCTGATGTTAATATATTGCTGCTCACTGATGTCTATGTTCATGTATTTGTATGGATGGAACATTGTAGACCATACATTCCTAACTTTAGGGGTTTTGTAAATCATAGTCAAGCTAAACATCTGTTTTAATATTCGGTCGTATTTTAATGTAGAAAAATATGAGGAACTGGAAATAGATGAGTAGCCAATACAGAGAAATATATGAGTAGTCAGTTCAGAGAAATATATGAGTAGTCAATACAGAGAAATTTATGAGTAGTCAGTTCAGAGAAATATATGAGTAGTCAGTTCAGAGAAATATATGAGTAGTCAATACGGAGAAATGTATGAGTAGTCAGTACGGAGAAATGTATGAGTAGTCAATACAGATAAATGTATGAGTAGTCAATACAGATCCATCTATGAGTAGTCAGTACAGAGAAATGTTAGAGTAGTCAATACAGAGAAATGTTAGAGTAGTCAATACAGAGAAATGTATGATTAGTCAATACAGAGAAATGTATGAGTAGTCAATACACATACATGTATGAGTAGTCAGTACAGAGAAATGTATGAGTAGTCAATACAGAGAAATGTATGAGTAGTCAATACAGAGAAATGTATGAGTAATATAATAATAATAATAATAATATATGCCATTTAGCAGACGCTTTTATCCAAAGCAACTTACAGTCATGTGTGCATACATTCTACGTATGGGTGGTCCCGGGAATCAAACCCACTAACCTAGCGTTGCAAGCGCCATGCTCTACCAACTGAGCTACAGAAGGACCACAGAGAAATTTATGAGTAGTCAATACAGATCCATCTATGAGTAGTCAGTACAGAGAAATGTATGAGTAGTCAATACAGATAAATTTATGAGTAGTCAATACAGATCCATCTATGAGTAGTCAGTACAGAGAAATGTTAGAGTAGTCAATACAGAGAAATGTTAGAGTAGTCAATACAGAGAAATGTATGATTAGTCAATACAGAGAAATGTATGAGTAGTCAATACACATACATGTATGAGTAGTCAGTACAGAGAAATGTATGAGTAGTCAATACAGAGAAATGTATGAGTAGTCAATACAGAGAAATGTATGAGTAATATAATAATAATAATAATAATAATATATGCCATTTAGCAGACGCTTTTATCCAAAGCGACTTACAGTCATGTGTGCATACATTCTACGTATGGGTGGTCCCGGGAATCGAACCCACTAACCTAGCGTTGCAAGCGCCATGCTCTACCAACTGAGCTACAGAAGGACCACAGAGAAATTTATGAGTAGTCAATACAGATCCATCTATGAGTAGTCAGTACAGAGAAATGTATGAGTAGTCAATACAGAGAAATGTTAGAGTAGTCAATACAGAGAAATGTATGATTAGTCAATACACATACATGTATGAGTAGTCAGTACAGAGAAATGTATGAGTAGTCAATACAGAGAAATGTATGAGTAGTCAATACAGATACATGTATGAGTAGTCAATACAGAGAAATGCATGAGTGAGAATTCTGTATATTATATACTTGGACTTGTCAAGGACAATAAAGAACCATCATCGATGTGTTGCTTTTAGACAACATGATACCAGAGTAACAGTACTTCAGGACCAACGGCAATCATTCTGTGTGTTTGTGCATGTGTGTGCGCTCGCCACGTGTGTATGTGTGTATGTGTGTGACCTTAACAACTGCAGTGATTCTGATTTTAGCCCAGACCTCTGTATAGTTTTGAATTAATAGTTCTGTAGTGTCTGCACAGATCATTTGTTCCTGGGTGGGATTAACATGAAATTGTGTTTGTGTACTGAGTAGGTTCAACAGAACATCACATGAACATAATCACATTTCAATATGACTGTTTGATTGATGAAGGGATGAAATGATGACGTGTCTGTCTGTCTGCCGATTTAGCTACAGTTCTTCCATTTCCAATATCCCCTATAGATAGTGTTGTATTCACTTCTCAATATCCTGGTGAGTTTCTGTATCTCAGATGTTGTTGGAAGATAAATATCTGAATTGTTTAACACAATTCACTTGGTTTCCCTGTAGCTGCCGGTATGCAAAATTGGAAGTCAAAGGAACATCTTGCTAATAGTCTTTCGATTTTTGCTGGATCATTCAAAGGTGACTCTGGATGTATCTATCTCTTCAGAGGTTGTACCCAACACTTGCTGAACATTCCAGTAATCAAGACCCAGGAGAAAGGTCAAACTTCTCCTGTTCTAATGAATTCTCCAGGCTGGCATGGTATTGGCTGTTTGCATTCTCAATTGGAATACTCAATTGTTGGACTTCTGAATGTCATAGAATAATGTAATCACTAATGTTTCTCAATTCGTCTGTGTAACTGATGACTTTGGTGGACAGCTCCCATGTGCTGGTAAGAGCACAGACAAGACAGAGGATTGCCGTCGAGGTGGTTTAATGACTCTGAAGATTCACAGTACAGGCACGGAACATTGTGTGTAGTACATGGGCCAGGGCACATTAAGGCTTTGATTGACAGCTTGTGATAACTAAGAGTGTGTGCGTGGTCTGCAAGTAAAGAGACAAAGAAAGATACAATAGTGAATGACAGATATATACATAATACAATATCTAATTCACTATACTAGAAGCAATATTCATGTAATAATAACATGGCTATAATGGCTTAATGCTATACTTAAGCAATAAGGCACGCGAGGCAGTGCTGTATCATGAATACAGTCACAAGTAAATGGCGTTGTTCCGTCAACCCATTTACCGGGGACTGTATTCATGATACAGCACTGCCTCGCGTGCCTTATTTGCTTCTATAAAAAATATATTAAAATATATTAAAATAACAATGAAAATATGTGATTCATTCCCATTTCATTTTGATACGTCAATTCATACAATTTCATTCTTCCAACTCAGAGTCACGTGAAACATTGACCCTGGAATGACAGTACACTAGCTGCATTTTAGTGTGTTTGAGATTTTTTTCTACTGCCATTGATTTGGATATGTCCATGATAGTGACGTTGATGCGCTGTTTTGACTGGCTGAGAAAAAGTTGTCTCGTCTGGGCACCATTCACTCTATGCATGGTACAAAATTCAAAATTGAAATATCAGGACAGGCAGACAGTACCGAACGAAATGCTCGGCTAGAAGCAAGGGGAAATAATGTGCAAGTTTAGATAAATACAAGAGATGATTTGGACGGCAACATAAACATGATATTCCTATGGAGAATTGTTGAAGGATGATCATTTTCAGATGGAACTGTTAGTAGGCATAGGTGTGTCTGTGATAGCCAACACAGTACAGATGGAACGTTCCTAGTACAATCAGCATCCAGAATCCAAACAACCAGTTTTCTAAAAGACAATACAGCGCCATACAACGTGACTACACTAATTAGAGAGCAATGGGGTGCCGCTGCACGTACTGCAACGCATAGCTCCTGTCACGCCCCGACCTTAGAGATCCTTTTCATTCTGACCTTAGAGATCCTTTTCATTCTCTATTTGGGTTAGGTCAGGGTGTGACTAGGGTGGGCAATCTAGTTTTCCTATTTCTTTGTTTGGCCTGGTATGGTTCCCAATCAGAGGCAACTGTCTATCGTTGTCTCTGATTGGGGATCATACTTAGGCAGCCTTTTTCCCACCTTAGTTTGTGGGATCTTGATTTTGTATAGTTGCTGTGTAGTTGCTGTATAGTTGCTGCCCCTGTGTAGCCTGCAGAACATTACGTTCCTTTTGTATTTTGTTGTTTTTCGGTGTTCATTTGAATAAAAGTAAGATGTTCGTCCACCGCGCTGCACCTTGGTCTCCTCATTCCGCCGACGAACGTAGCAGCACCGCAATCTTCAGTACAGGGCTTCAACTGTACAATGCACTTGAATATTTCTAAACAGCTAAATCCAATGTAATAACCGCATAAACAATATAGTGTACATCTATATAATTACAGGTCATATAAACAAAGTACTAGGGGACATAAACATGTGAAAGATATGAAAAGATGTACTTACATATCAACAAGGACAGACACTGGCCTTCTTCATAGCCTTTTGTACAGTCTGTATCTTTGCTCAGCTATATAAGTAACATTGCTGCTTTTTTTTGGTATCTCTCACAACTTCTAAAAACTCTTTGTTGGCTATGGACAGTACTGTAAGTTTGAATAATTTAAAAGTAAACTCAATAAGAGCAGATTCTTGGAGGCAGTGGCTGAGGTAAGGGTGTTAGACGAGAGACACATCTCAATGCTTCATGGTCCACTGGCTAGCCTGCACTCTTATCAGCTATCGGTGCTTCACCGCTAACCGGCAATATTCCCATGAATACTAAATAGTACCTAGCTAGATAACACTGGTGCTAGGCGCATTTGGTTTCTGAAATCATATCAGAGAATGAGCTATTCTGGAGACCAAGAAGAAGTAAGGTCAACTTGTCTAAGCCCTTTCTTTTGGCCACACACACATTTGCTTTTCTCATCTTATACACTAGAGGCATGGAACGTATTGCATAGAACGTATTTATACCGTACTCTCCTCTGAAACTGTGCTACTTCGTCTTGGCAGGGTGGTTACATTACCCTGGAATTCAAACAACAACCTATCTTGTTTTTGGATGGAAACATTGGTAATTGTTGTGTTGTGCCGCAGAATTCATTCTTATTAATGGACATTGTCCTGGTCTATGCCAGACTTTTAGCCTTGTTTCTATGGTGACGCTGGTTAACTTCTCCCTCTAGCCAACAGGGGAAAGCTGCCTGTCTCGGTGCCTTCAGTTGCTCTGCTCGTTTGCTTGTCTATTGGTCTGTACAGGTGGCTGGTCAAGGACAACCTTCTCAATAGATAATAAACACGATGTTGTCCTGTAAGAATAGATTTAATTCCTCAGTGTTTGGGAATGGATGCAATACATTCACTCACATGGACAATATATGATTATAGTAGGGTGTCCTTTTAGTGCTTGATTATGTTACCCTTAAAGGCCCAGTGCAGTCAAAAATTAGATTTTTCCATTGTTTTATATGTAGTTTCACACTATAAGATTGGAATAATACTGTGAAATTGTTTCAATGATGATAATGCCCTTTTAGTGTAAGAGCTGTTTGAAAAGAGCCTGAGATTTCAGCCTGTTTTGGTGGGATGGAGTTTTGGCCTTCCATGGTGACCACAATGCGGTAAATGAGTTAATAGACCAATAAGGAAAGTTCCAAACCTTTCTACCAATAACAGCTCATTTCCCCTCCCAATTCAGACCACTCCCATACAGTCCTAGCACAAATCTTTCTTGAGAAATTGATCTTAGCTAAGAAGCTATTTTTTGTTTCATTTTGACCATTTTAATTTAAAATAATCACAGTAGGGTACTTCATTGTTACCCAGAAATGATTTGATATTGATATAAAAACGGCCGTAGAACCACTCAGCTTCACTGTTCACTAATTGGACCCGCAAGGTTCTGTCTCATACACTCTTAAGCTTTTGAGTATCAACTTCATGCCATCTATCAGTCAGTTTGTTTTGATGTTGGGAAGAATGTAGTCTTGTCTGATACAGGTTTCACAGGGACCTTCGTTTGACAAAGAATAGCGAATGTAGTTACTGAGGCAACGTTAACCCTGAAGACAATGTAACGCTGCCCGCCCTTAAGGTTTTCAGTCAACTCTTTGAAGACTAGTCTCTCTTTTCTCAAAGTTCATTATTCACCTTTCGAATTTCACTCACATTGAAATGTGCATAGAATATTTTCCCCATGTTTGGTCCCACACATGTAGATCTACTCCAAAAGGACCAAACAACACACTGATGCATAGCCAAGATCCTAACGCAATTCCCAATGTCATAGTCATCTCTTTGTTCTTTACAGTTCCCTATGTGTAAATTTAGATGATAAAAATACCTTTTAATCCAAGTCGAGACGCCAATCTGACGCCTCACTTTCTTAAGCTGTAAGATTTCTCTTCCAAAAGCTGCATTTTTATAAGACTATAATAAGTGTCTCCCAACCTTGTTCATTGTTACCTCCTCTCAATTAGTTCAAGGTGATGCCTTATAATGTCCCCCCACACGCTCATTGAGAAGTGTGTTGCTTCCTACGTTTGCACAGATGAATTACCCAGAGGACTTATTTATTGATCTTTGAATATGAGGCATGCTGTATTGATGCACTCTGGCCCCCATGGCGGTCTCAGTCACATCCGTAAAGCATATCTCATACTCATAAACCAGGCATATCTGGTTAAGATACATTCCACAGAGAGCATACTACATTCCTCTCCATCTATGTTTGTTGTGCCCCAAACTGAGCAATTAGCTTTAGAAAGGTCATCCAGGAAATCAATCAACTTTCGATTATGCCCAAACAGACCAAATGCGTATTACACAGTCACCTCTGAGCAAACATATATTTTTTTCATCAGGTGCTTTCTCTGGGATCAAGTTTCAATTGGAAACTCATTCAAACAGTTGAAAATGCATAAACCAACTATCTTTCGTCTTGTCGCCTTGACAGGTTCTGCTGCTTGCATTCCTCTGAAAATAATGCCTTTCTGAATTGACTCAGGATTAAAGCTATGTTTCTGTGTGTTTGGGAAGTGCTTTTCTGTTGTTGAGAAGTCCAAAGTGAGAGGTATCTAGATGTTTGTGTTTGCAGTCAGTGCATGGTACTTGATGGTACATCTGTGGAGATATAGACATACCGTTTGCTGCAGTAAGGGTGTGGGTTCACTTTTCTGTCAGTAACACAAGCTGAAAGACCTCCTGCAGTCAATCTTATAGATGATACACACACTGTCCCTTTTTTCTCAAGGTCAAATATAACTTTACTGTCTGTAACTGAAGAGGAAGTGCACACACACACACACACACACACACACACACACACACACACACGCACACACGCGAAGCAAAGGACCTATTCATATTATTTTTCACTGGGGACAGGGGGACCTAACCCCCCCACATTCTGAAATTGCATTTCTGTCCCCCGCAGTTTTATCATTGCACTGTGATACCTAAAGCGGCAATAAGTGTGCTTTAGGACCATGCGGACGCCTCAGAGCGGTCGGGTAGGCTGTTTGGTGGTTTCAGTCGGCTGGATTTAGGACCATGCGGATGGACACCACAGAGTGTGCGAACAGAGACAACTGTTTTCTGCGTTTGTTGTACTTTTTCTCCAAGTTGTAAAAGCAAGCAGATAAAAAACGAGCTACTGTATATTTGACTGATGTAGCTGGCAAGGTAACTGCTGTTTGACTTAACTGAAAACATATATTTATTCCCAGTGCTGAGCTATTAGTGTAACTGACATAAACAGCTCTACAGACTTCACTGTCATGGTGCACAGTAGAGGTCGACTGATTAATCGGCATGGTCGATTAATTAGGGCCAATTTCAAGTTTTCATAACAATCGGTAATCAGCCTTTTTGGATGCTGATTATGGCAGATGACATTGTAATCCACGAGGAGACTGCGTGGCAGGCTGACCACCCGTTACTCCACGAGGAGACTGCGTGGCAGGCTGACCACCCGTTACTCCACGAGGAGACTGCGTGGCAGGCTGACCACCCGTTACTCCACGAGGAGACTGCGTGGCAGGCTGACCACCTGTTACTCCACGAGGAGACTGACCACCCGTTACTCCACGAGGAGACTGCGTGGCAGGCTGACCACCCGTTACTCCACGAGGAGACTGCGTGGCAGGCTGACCACCCGTTACTCCACGAGGAGACTGCGTGGCAGGCTGACCACCTGTTACGTGAATGCAGCATCAAAAGGACCTTTTGGCTACAGGGAGCCAAGGTAAGTTGCTAGCTAGCATTAATAAACTAAAAAAACAATCAATCTTCACAATCACAAGTTAACTACACATGGTTGATGATGTTACTCGGTTAACTAGCTTGTTCTGCGTTGCATACAATCAATGCGGTGCCTGTTAATTTATCATCGAATCACAGCCGACTTCAACTTCGCCAAATGGATGATGATTTAACAAAAGCGCATTCACGAAAAAAGCCCAATCGTTGCAATAATGTACCTAACCTTGAACATCAATGCCTTTCTTAAAATCAATACACAAGTATATTTTTTTAACCTGCATATGTAGTTAAAATAAATGTATGTTAGCAGGCAATATTAACTAGGGAAATTGTGTCACTTCTCTTGCATTCAGGGTATATGCAGCAGTTTGGGCCATCTGGCTTGTGAACTGTTGAAAGGCCATTCATTCCTAACAAAGACCGTAATTAATTTGCCAGAATTTTACATAATTATGACATAACATTGAAGGTTGTGCAATGTAACAGGAATATTTAGACTTACGGGTGCCACCCGTTAGATAAAATACAGAACGGTTCTGTATTTCACTGAAAGAATAAACGTTTTATTTTCAAAATTGTAGTTTCCGGATTTGACCATATTAATGACCTAAGGCTCGTATTTCTGTGTGTTTATTATATTATAATTAAGAATATGATTTGATATTTGATAGAGCAGTCTGACTGAGCTGTGGTAGGCAGCAGCAGGCTCGTTAGCATTCATTCAAACAGCAGCTTTTAGCAATGCCTGAAGAACAGCGCTGTTTATGACTTCAAGCCTATCAACTCCCGAGAATAGGCTAGCAATACTAAAGTGCCTATAAGAACATCCAATAGTCAAAGGTATATGAAATACAAATTGTATAGAGAGAAATAGTCATATAATTCCTATAATAACTACAACCTAAAACTTCTTTACTGGGAATATTGAAGACTCATGTTAAAAGGAACCACCAGCTTTCATATGTTCTCATGTTCTGAGCAAAGAACTTAAACGTTAGCTTTTTTACATGGCACATATTGCACTTTTACTTTGTTCTCCAACACTGTGTTTTTGGATTATTAAAACCAAATTGAACATGTTTCATTATTTATTTGAGACTAAATTGATTTTATTTATGTAATATATTAAGTTAAAATAAAATTGTTGTAATTGTCATTTATTACAAATATATATATATATATAAATTGGCCTATTAATCGGTATCGGCATTGAAAAATCATAATCGATCAACCTCTAGTGCACAGTCAGTACACAACACTATGCTCATCATGTCTTAGCAGGACCAGATGGTGACAGGGGTCCCAGCAGGGTCAGACAGCCAGGGATGACCAGTCTATGGAGCTCAGGTGATTTTTTTCAGTATATTATAACAATCAGTGAATGGATAGAAAGTTCCATCTTGAGTTGATGGGTAGGCTACAGTCTGGGATCTGGGAATAATGGTCATTTAAATTATTGAACCATTGATTCTATTCTTGGACAATATAATGTATAAATGTACACCAAGGTAATTCTTTGTCATGCCTCGTCTGGGCAGGATCAGATGGTGACAGGGGTCTCAGCAGGGTCAGGCAGCCAGGGAAGTGAAGGCGCTGAGGTGAACTTTTGCAGATGCAACACTTTATTCTCTCTGTACAGCAAACACTGGACAAGACAGAAGCATCAAATATTGAAACTATTTTAAGGCAGTCTGACAAACCTCTACATCTGATTTTCAAAATGTATCAAGGGTTGATAGAGGATTTTCCTAATGACACAAAAATGCGAGGAAGACCTGGGTGACGCTATTGATGATGATGAATGTATACAGATGTGTTTGAATGCCCTGCCATTTTCATATAATCTCAGACATAAATTACTGCAGTTTAAGACTACTCATAGAATGTACTATATGCCAGTGAAACTGAATATCATGCACTCAGAAATGTACTTCCTCTGCTGTTGTAAAACATGAGAGGCCGTATTTCAATATGTAATGCTCTTGTGAAGGCTGTCTGAATTCTGGCAAAGAGTAGGTTATTTTATCTCAGCATGTTTACAGATTCTCCTTTCTCCCTGTTTTTGTTTGCTTGGAAATGTTGATACTGGAGTCTGTTATCAGAAGAAACGGTGTAACCTGGCATTTATAGTGGCTAAGAAATGCATTTCCATTAATCGGAAGGTTGGTTATTTCAGGCTCACTGTACAGACAAATTCCTCCCATGTCTCTGACCCATTGATAAATAATTCTCTATTACAGAAAAAACACGTTAATTCTAGTCCTCTCATTCTCTGCAATGTGTATTTATCCTCAACATATTCTTACAACAGGTATAAATGCTCAGGGGATAATGGGGAAGATGGGTGACACCTGGAGGGGGGTGGAGACAAGCACAAAGACAGGTGAAACCGATCAGGATGTGACAAAGAATTTTTCTGAATCTCACTAATTTCCCATTCCAATGTAGGAGGAGGTTACCACAGCAATCACTGTAGCAGAACAGAACATTCTCTAGGTGAAGATAGATATTAAATAATGAATTCCAAAAGAAAAATCACAGAAAGGAATAAAAGGCTGAGGTATGAATAATTGAATAGGTTTTGGCTGGAGTCTAATGGAGGACAACACAAAGCACTTGTTTTTTACCATTGTGTTGAAATACAATGGTATGAGTCACTTCAGTGAACCCCCTTCAGTGAACCTTAGCACATTTTCTCTTCTGAAGTGTACAGTATGTGTGCCGGTACTTTTCTTAAGCTATCAAATGTGTTATGCCATGGCAGAGCACAGTACTCTATATTGAATGGAGTGGGTACATGTTGATTTGTAGGCCTACCCATCTTTCACCATAAATGTTAAACCTTCCCATCACTGTTGACCCCTTTATCATAATGTCCACAGCAGGTATCTGATTCAAAGAGCAGTTGGTGCCCATTATCCTCAGACAATAAACTTAATTTGTCCTATTCAGACCTCGATTGACTGCAGGAGGACAGAAGGGTCCAAGTTTCCGAATAGAGCAGCGGGCGGTGGCACACTAGCCTCAGACAGGTGCCCTCGTTCAAACCCTACTAAATACCCTGCTGGGCTGGCATGCATTCTTAATCTCACTAGTTAATGCCCATTAAATTATTGATGATGGTGTTTCAGGGGAGAAGTTAACCCCAGTCAGTCAGTGCCCAGCCACTCACAGGGCAGGGCTTGACCCCTATCAGGTTATGGCTATGTGACATTTGAATGATAGATCATGTGACAGGTGTCAGATGTATACCAGGCGAATCTATCTTGAACTGCATGGTCACCTGTTCAAGTGTGTACTGTATTTCTGGTCACCTGTTCAAGTGTGTACTGTATTTCTGGTCACCTGTTCAAGTGTGTACTGTATTTCTGGTCACCTGTTCAAGTGTGTACTGTATTTCTGGTCACCTGTTCAAGTGTGTACTGTATTTCTGGTCACCTGTTCATTTCTGGTCACCTGTTCAAGTGTGTACTGCATTTCTGGTCACCTGTTCAAGTGTGTACTGTATTTCTGGTCACCTGTTCAAGTGTGTACTGGTCATTTCTGGTCACCTGTTCAAGTGTGTACTGTATTTCTGGTCACCTGTTCAAGTGTGTACTGCATTTCTGGTCACCTGTTCAAGTGTGTACTGTATTTCTGGTCACCTGTTCAAGTGTGTACTGTATTTCTGGTCACCTGTTCAAGTGTGTACTGTATTTCTGGTCACCTGTTCAAGTGTGTACTGTATTTCTGGTCACCTGTTCAAGTGTGTACTTGTAACGCCGTTCTTCGTTTGTAGAAAGAGAGTCGGACCGAAATTCAGCGTGGTGGTTACTCATGACTTTAATGAAAAAAGCGATACATGAAATAACTATACAAATACAAAAACAACAAACGGAACGTGAAACCTATTACAGCCTATCTGGTGAAACTACACAGAGACAGGAACAATCACCCACGAAATACACAGAGAAACCCCGGCTACCTAAATACGGTTCCCCATCAGAGACAACAAGAATCACCTGACTCTGATTGAGAACCGCCTCAGGCAGCCAAGCCTATACTAGACACACCCCTAATCAACCACAATCCCAATGGCTACAAAAACCCCAATACGACAATACAATAACCCCATGTCACACCCTGGCCTGAACAAATAATTAAAGAAAACACAAAATACTAAGACCAAGGCATGACAGTACTGTATTTCTGGTCACCTGTTCAAGTGTGTATTCCTTTATTTCAGACCCTTGACTCTCCACTCACCAATCATTTTCATGAACCCCATATGTATCTGCTCCCTATCCACCTGTCAGTAATGGCACCCCCACTCTTTTTCTGCTCTTCAGACTTCCAGGGCTGCATTCCAAACACGTAAAAGAAAAACCCTCTCCCCTCAGCCCCTAAAATTAAGTGGTGACGTATGATGAGTTGACACTTGCAGGGCGAGGGAAGAATTAATTAATTTTAAATGGACCGCCCTTGCCCGGAAATGTGTCACCAATTCATCCCAAGATTGTGTTTTCAGTCATCGTGGAATCACTTGGCAAGAAGACAACACATGTAAGCGTGATGTCAGGGAAAGTTGTATGCTCTAGCTAACGTTTCCAAAAGCTAACCAAAGAAAAACATAATTACTTTGATGATATGTGTTTGAGACATCAAGTGCGTTAGCAGCACAATTTCTAACTTATTTACATTCGTTTTTACTTACACTTGTATGTTGACTTCTTCTTATTGATGTTGGTTCTAAGTTTTGGCTGACTTTTCTTAGCGGATGTACAATCATTCCAAATTGAATTATGGGATGTTTCAGGCCCCGGAGTGAACATAATTGTACACTTGCACACTCAATCACAAACAAGGGCTGAGGGGCTTACGTTGCCAACTTCCCTTGCTTGGCTAATTGTTTGGACCGATGGCAATGATGGCCGTGGCGAGGGTGTGTCTTTTACGTGTTTAAAACAGCCCAGGACTCTCTTGGTTACCGTGGAAACCGGGTGCTCAGAGATGAGGAAAGATCCATTTTGACACTTCAGCAAAGAGAGCGGAGAAAGCAGGGAGACGGCTAGAGAGACATAGGGACATCGAGATGGAGAGACTAATGTCCTATTCATACACAGACGAAAAGCCATCAATTTTACCATGCCATCAACTTTTTACCGCCTTTATATCTGAAAGGTATTTCCCGTAACAACACCTGTGCTTTTACTCGCGAACCGAGGTAGTTATAAATGCGGTATTATGTTTAAAAGTCCCGCTAACGCCTCAGTGTTAAATTTCGCCTTTCATTTCTCTACCCTACTGATGTTATATTTGCAAAACCCTTGGTTAACATAGAGATTCTGGGAACATCAGAAGGTGGGGGGAAATTAACAATATTCTGGTAATGCGACCAATTGAACATATGCGTTGGTACTTAATGAATATGATGTCTGTTCGGTTGTCTTCTGAGACATAAACTCTAAAGTGGAAAGTCTACACATCAGAGTTATCGGATTCACATGGAATTTTTGTTAAATTTAAATGTTTGAATATTAAATTATTCTTGATGGGATGAAATGTGATTTTAGCTTCTAAAATGTGAGATTTGGGTTTTCATAAGATTGAGCAGAGCCCTATCAGTGGCTCGCTCCTGTGAAGGGACATGGGCTATAAAACTTTTCAAACACGCCCTCCTCTCCCTTCCTATATAAGCCCTTGACGACAATATAACCTCCGGTTCCGAGGACGTGAGGACGATGGTCCGATGTCAGAATGGTTCAGATAATAACTACAGAACGAAGCCAACATCAGCGTGAGCTTTGGTTGCGAATGGTATGAACTTTGAACTCAGAGTAAATATTTATTGCATTTTCCTTTTCCAAATGGGCGGTAATTTAGAATGCATAAGATACTGTATTTACGATAGCACAGCTTCGCCCTTTTCCCCTCAGTCTTCCCGCTCTTTCACTTTCACCCAGTCCCTTTCTTTTCTGTAACAAGCTGTCATATCTGTTCCGCCCGCTAGGGACGTTTTCCTTTATGACGTAATTTGTAATCAAGTTATGATTTAATTCTGTGTGTGTAATTCTGTGTGATTAGTTAGGTATTTAGTAAATAAATAATTAAACCAAATTTTGTATTGCTGATTCAACTTGTTAGCCAGGGTTCATGCAGACTAAGAATTTACAACTTTCAGATGAGACTGAATTAAGATGACGATTAATATTGACTGCTATTGATGTAAAATATTACTAGGTCTTTAAGAGTTTATTCGGAAGATAACAGCTCTATAAATATTATTTTGTGGTGCCCCGACTCTCTAGTTAATTACATTTACATGATTAGCTCAATCAGGTAATATTAATTACGGAGAAATTATTTTATAGAATAGCATGTCATATCACTTAATCCGGCATAGCCATAGACACGGCAAAATCATGAACATTCTATTGTTGTCCAACATCAAAATTGTCTTTGTCAATCACAAAGCTTTAAATAAATGCTTTTAATGCATTTTTTATCTTCATGTAAGTGTATGTAGTCCTGTCCTTGAGCTGTTCTTGTCCATTGTCACTGAAATGCTTTAGCATTTAGCCTGGGGGAACACACACAGATCTGCCATTTCATTTTTTTCTTACTTCAACAGGTAAATATTTAAAGGCCCTTATATTTAGCTAATAACAAATGGGTTAATATGCATATGTTTCTAACTTCAAACTGCTAGTAGTCTGTCTTCAACCACAATAACTGGTGGGAAGTTCAAAAGGAGAGAAAGCATGTGATGGTGTGATCACATTGGCTGGTGATGATTCATTCTCCTGCAGTTACAAAATGCCTAATATTTAGCCAACTAATGATGGGTTAATATGAATGAGCTTCTTCAGCTACACATAACCTCTCTTTTCCAGATGAGCCCGTGCGCAACTATGCAAGCCACTTCACCTATTAATGTTCTCCTGCAGTTGCAAAAGCTATAGGCTGCAGTATCTTCTTGGATGTTTATGTTGAGCATATTTGACTGATAACTGTCTGCTGCTACTTTTAAACTTCAGTTGGCGAGGAAGTTTTCTAGCAGGCTATCAATGTACATGGTATTGAATCAAAGCGGAGAGAGTGGAGGAAAAAAATATGAAACGTGGATTAAGAAAAGCGTTTTTTCCCCCCCAAATCATCCAGGTCAGATTCCAAAGTTATTTACATGATCGGAAAGAGAAGATTGTAAGGTTTCTAAAGCACATTCAAGCACCACTTTTTTTGCTATATGACAGCAGTTCTCACAACACTCAAGTTATGATGGGAAAATATGATTTATATTTTATTCTTTAATATTCTAACTATGTGTTGACTGTGATCAGGACAGGGGAATGTACGTGTCAAAATAAGAAATGATTGATTTCATGGCAAAGCCATGTAGCCTATAAACTACACAGACAAGTAACACAATTCAACTCAATATATGCTATTCTACTTTTGAAAATACAAAGGCTCCGATGCCTGCCGCATGTGGCAATGGCTACAGTACATTACAGATTACAAAGGAAGGTGCCTCTCTACCAGACAAACTCAATGCATTTTATGCACACTTAGATGAAAACAACACCAAGCCATGCAAGAGGACACAGAGGTCTGGGTGTTCATGCTCTCCGAGGTCGATGTGTGTCGTGGAAATTCTTACACAGGGACACTCAAAGTCAATCTGAAATAAACCCTCCTTTATCTGTCAGCACTGGAGAGGTTCCAACCAACTCAATGCGCCATAGTACACATGTCAATCAAGCCTGGGCAGTCCCAGCAGTTGTCTTATGTACGGCTATACACAGACAAGTTATATTTGCATGATTTAGCATAATTAATTAATCATTACCGGTGGCTCGCACATGACTGACCAATAGCTCACGTTTTTTTCTCTCTCCAAGTTGAGACATTGAAACTGAGATACCTCGGTTGTTCCCATAGCAATATTCTGGGCGTACTGCCAAGTTGAGGAACAGTGATAGTGAGAATTCCTCCATACACGATCAGTCAGTCACCTGCATGAACCTTTCTAATTGGTTATTAGAAAGTAGCATTGATTTGATACTTTGTAGCATTTATTTAATACATAAACATAACATTTCCCTCACATGAGTAAGGTTTTTATTCAGGTCAACACTTGCAAGGCGGCGGGGCCGGCCTGTATTCCAGGGCATGTTCTCAGAGCATACGCAGAACAGTTGACAGGCATATTCATGGTCATTTGCAAGCTCTCCCAGTCTGTAATCCCCACGTCTCAAGCTGACCACTATCATTCCTGTTCCCAAGAACTCTAAGGCTTCGTGCCACAATGACTACCGCCCTATAGCACTCACATCTGTAATCATGAAGCTTTGAGAGGCTGGTTATGGCATACATCAATTCCATCATCCCAGACACCCTAGACCCACTCCAATTTGCATACCGCCCCAACAGATCCATAGACAACGCAATCTTAATTGCACTCTGCACTGCCATCACCCACCTAGATAAGAGAAATACCTTTGTGAGAATGCTGTTCATTGACTACAGCTCAGTGTTCAACACCACAGTCCCCTCCGAGCTCGTCACCAAGTTAGGGACTCTGGGACTGAACACCTCCCTCTGCAACTGGATCCTGGACTTCTTGACCGGCTGACCCCAGGTGGTGAGGGTAGGCAACATCACCTCTGCCACGTTGACCCTCAACACGGGGGCCCCACAGGGGTGTGTGCTTAGTTCCCCTCCTGTACTCCCTGTTCACCCACGACGGCGTGGCCATGCACGACTACAACGCCATTATCAAGTTTGCTGACGACACGACGGTGGTAGATCTGTTCACCCATGATGATGAGACAGTCTACAGGGAGGAAAAAGCTATACAACTCCACCATTGAGAGCATCTTGACTGGCTGCATCACTGCTTGAAATGGCAACTGCACCACCCTCGATCACATGGCGCTACATATGATGGTGCGGACATCTCAGTATATCACTGGGGCCAAGCTTCCTTGCCATCCAGGACCTCTATATCAGGCGGTGTGAAAGGAACGTCCGAAACATTGCCAAATACCCCAGCCATCCAAGCCATAGACTGATCTCTCTGCGGTACCGGAGTAACAAGTCTGACATCAACAGGCTGCTGAACAGTTTCTATCCCTAAGCTTTAAGACTGCTAAATAACTAACAAAATGGCTGCATGGACTATATGCATCTGACCCTTTTATTTTACTTAAATGCACAGTTACAGGAATCTACACACACGCACACATTCCCACTCACACACACACACACACACACACACAGACTTAAATTGGCTAACACACACAAAACGCACACACATTCATACTGACTCTACATACACACATACACTCACGTACAATCTACATACACACACACTCACATACAATCAGCACACACAAACACACACGCAGACACGCACACTCACGTACAATCCTCATATATGCTGCTGCTGCTCCATTTATCATATCCTGATACCTAGTCACCTTACCCCTGTACAGGTCTACCTCTACCACCCCAGTATCCCTGCACATTGTAAATATGTTATTGGCACTGACCCTGGAACTGCCCCTGTATATACAGTTGAAGTCGGAAGTTTACATACACCTTAGCCAAATACATTTAAACTAAATTTGTCACAATTCCTGACATTTAATCCTAGTAGAAATTCCAAGGCTTAGGTCAGTTAGGATCACCACTTTATTTTAAGAATGTGAAATGTCAGAATAATAGTAGAGAGAATAATTTATTTCAGCTTTTATTTCTTTCATCACATTCCCAGTGGATCAGAAGTTTACATACACTCAATTAGTATTTGGTAGCATTGCCTTTAAATTGTTTAACTTGGGTCAAACGTTTTGGGTAGCCTTCCACAAGCTTCCCACAATAAGTTGGGTGAATTTTGGCCCATTCCTCCTGACAGAGCTGGTGTAACTGAGTCAGGTTTATAGGCCTCTTTGCTCGCACACGCCTTTTCAGCTCTGCCCACAAATTTTCTACAGGATTGTGGTCAGGGCTTTGTGATGACCACTCCAATACCTTGACTTTGTTGTCCACAACTTTTCATGATGTTGCCACCCCGTGCTTCACGGTTGGGATGATGTTCTTCAGCTTGCAGGCCTCCCCCTTTTCCCTCCAAACATAACGATGGTCATTATGGCCAAACAGTCCTATTTTTGTTTCATCAGACCAGAGGACATTTCTCCAAAAAGTACGATCTTTGCCCCCATGTGCAGTTGCAAACCGTAGTCAGACTTTTTTATGGCGGTTTTGGAGCAGTGGCTTCTTCTTTGCTAAGCGGCCTTTCAGGTTGTGTTGATATAGGACTCGTTTTACTGTGGATATAGATATCTTTGTACCTGTTTCCTCCAGCATCTTCACAAGGTCCTTTGCTGTTGTTCTGGGATTTATTTACGCGTTCATCTCTAGGAGACAGAACGCGTTTCCTTCCTGAGTGGTATGACGGCTGCGTGGTCCCATGGTGTTAATACTTGCGCACTATTTTTTGGACAGATGAACGTGGTACCTTCAGGCATTTGGAAATTGCATTCCCATGATCTCAAGCAAAGAGGCACCGAGTTTGAAGGTAGGCCTTGAAATACATCCACAGGTACACCTCCAATTGACTCAAATGATGTCAATTAGCCTATCAGAAGCTTCTAAAGACATGACATACTTTTCTGGAATTTTCCAAGCTGTTTAAAGGCACAGTCAACTTAGTGTATGCAAACTTCTGATCCACTGGAATTGTGATACAGTGAATTAGAAGTGAAATAATCTGGCTGTAAACAATTGTTGGAAAAATCACTTGTGTCATGCACAAAGTAGATGTCCTAAACTAATTTTCCAAAACCATAGTTTGTTAACAATACATTTGTGGAGTGGTTGAAAAAAAGTTTTAATGACTCCAACCTAAGTGTATGTAAAATTCCGACTTCAACTATAGCTAGCTTACTTTCTCTTGTTCTTCTTTTTTCTATTTCTCGTGTGTTTTTGTTCTACTTTATTCTACTTTATTTATTTGATCTTATAGTACTGCGGATATTGATTACTGCATTGTTTGGAAAGCGCTTGCAAGAAAGGCATTACACTGTCCTTGTACACGTGACAATATGAACCTGAAACATACCGTCAATTCTGTCTGAATTAGGCAAGAGACGGAGATACAGAGTGAGGTGGATACACAATCTTATACTTTAGCACACACACCTGAAAATAGAATGAAGAATGGCAAAGTGATGGAAAGAAGATCTGTTGTTTTCCCTCTTGTGTCTTTCCACTCTTTTTGATTGAGAGAGAGAGAGAAACAGAGAGCGAGTGATGGACTACGCTGGCGTGCTTTGTTTTGGTGTGGTGTATGTCTGCTAAAAACAGCAGGGGTGAAAATGGCTCTGGTCCTCATTTATTGATGGAGCCTCTTATTGTTGTCAAACCCAGTGCATGCTGGCTAATACACGAGGACTGCCTAATGGATGAGAATTCCCATGCCGTGCCCAAAGAAGCTCACTCAAGAGTTCTGCACTTTCTCTTGCATTCAAAGGAAGTATTCTTGACTCTTTGTGGGCTCAACCCCCCTTTTGGTGAGGGTGCATGAGTGAAAGACAGTTTTTGTAATGTAGCGCTGGAGCATATAGCTTGTTGGCAGATAGGACAGAAAGAACATTTGTAGGAGTTTTTTCTGGCCAATGTCTGTTTTCCTGTAGTGAGATGGTTATTGGTGCCAATGGAGGTCTTTGTAGGCCTACATCATTTTTATCAACTTCAGTAGAGTTAGTATTTGTTTGCTCAAATTCGTCCCTTTGTTGAGTTGCTGAAGAACACTTTTAATGAATTTATGCAGATCAGACTACATGTTTTATACATGGCAAAGCGTTTTTTTGTTGCCATCAGTTCGCCTGCATTAAAGGAGTATGAACACATCATTTGTATTCAGGACCGGTACTGTGTCTGCAGGCTGCATACACCAACAACCTGGTACGTTTTGTGTGGAGGCAGTGTGCCTAAATTCACATATTGTCACAGCAGTGTTTGTTCTATTGTTGCTAGAGGATGAGATATGGATGGTAATGACTAGCAGTAACCAGGTAGGTGTTTCAGATGACAACAGCAGCTGGCAGGTGTTGGTGAAACAGTGAACTGAGGACCTGTTGGCTGACACACAGGTTGCTACAACAACTGAGAAATACAGACAAACAAATGGAAGAGAAATATATAGAAGATAAAGAGTTGCTCTTGTTAAAAGGTGATTGAGTGTTGGCAGCATGTATAAAGATACTTGCATATTTCCATCAGGAAGTAAGGTGTAGGATGTCTCTGAAATATTCCCAATTTTGTTTACTTCTCCGGGGCTCATACTGGCCCGCCTTGGACTCGTGTTGAACAGCCCTGCTGTGAGCATGTTGATGAGGTAAAAAGAAGGAGTAGACTGGAGAGGAGGAGAAGGGAGCAGGAGACTAGAGAGGAGGAGAAGGGAGCAGGAGACTAGAGAGGAGGAGAAGGGAGCAGGAGACTAGAGAGGAGGAGAAGGGAGCAGGAGACTAGAGAGGAGGAGAAGGGAGCAGGAGAATAGAGAGGAGGCAAAAGGGCGAAAAAGTCTACAGACTGGAGAGATTGAATATTCACACGGGCTATTTAGACTGACATCAAGATGGCTAGTATGAACGTTGGTTAAATGTAATTTCATTGAAATGACCTGGATCCAATGTTGATTCAACCAGTGTGTGCCCAGTGGGATGTTACTTCTGCTGTAGGTTCTATTATCACTGAGCCATAACATTTAAAATATTAGTCATTTAGCAGATGCTCTTATCCTGAGCGACTTACCGGAGAAATTAGGTTTACGTGCCTTGCTCAAGGGCACATTGACAGATTGTTCACTAAATTGGCTCAGGGACTCGAACGAGCAACCTTTCAGTAACTGGCCCAACGCTCTTAAAGCTAGGCTACCAGTCACCTCTAAAGCCTGGTGTACACTACACAATACAAACTTGTCCCTGACAAGTTTTTGAGCGAGTCAGAGACGCACTCTGAGGGCTACCGATCCCGTATTTGAGCAGACCCAGACGTCCCGATATTTTCAAACATGTTTGATTTGATCGGCACGAAATAGGCAATGCTCTCGTAGTGTGCAGCGTCAAGTTTTGAGAACGGTGATCAGTAAAAAACAAAGACCGCTCGCCAGAGAAGAAGCCAGTGAGACGATGATGATGTTTCGCTTCACCCAGAATGTGTAGACTCTCGAGAAGGAGCGATGACTACTACCAGTATGCATTTGTACTTGCCTTTAACCAAAGCCAAAGTGTCAAATCATAACAGCTCAGAAGTTCCCAAGCAATGTTATTAAATTCAAAATTTTGGCTAGATATTTGAACTCTGTATGACAGGTGTGAATGTCTGACTGAAAACGTTTGAGGCTGCTGTGAGTCACAGCTTATTCTAGCTGCGTTAATCTAATCACAATGTTTTTTTGCGACAAAGTAAAGAATCTTGTAGTGTGTGCTACGTCGTTTAGTGTGCGCGACAGCGCACCACAGCGTTGGCAAGACAATAAACTACAGTAAAGATAGTCATTTAATGTGAGAGGCTCAGCGATGTTAGGATCAGTGATGCCAGGCTCTCAAAGGTTGTCTTCGAAGTGTGCAAAAGTCTTTGAGTGTTCAAAATGGACGATTGACTGGTTGTAATAAATTCTCACCTGAACCTTTGCAGTGTACTGTAGATATCTATAGGCCTTGATCTGTACATTTGATCTGCAGACCATACTATTCATTTATTTATTCCTTGCAGAGGTCAGAGGGCAGCAGAAAGTGATTTCCTGATGAATCCACAGTTGGAGCATTTCCATTAGGAGGTGATAACACAGGCAGATTCATTTCCTCTATCTCAGTCTCCAGCCTTATCTCACTATCAGTTTAATATGTGAGAGATGCCTCCGCAGAAACAATAATATAAGAAACTGCAGCTGTTACACACATGCAAACACACATACACACTAGGGTTGCCACAATACCAGTATCGCGATACGCAGAAGTATCATGGCAAGGAAACAAAACATGGAGCAGATTTAAAGGGCAACTCCACCACTTTTCAACCACATTTTCATTATCTCCAGCACAATACCATTGTCAACGTACGTGAGATAGCGCATTTCTAACTTTTGTAGAAAAAAAAATATTTAGTTAAAAAGTTCTACCCGATGACATCATTAAAAGTTTTAAAAAAATGTAAACAGTGATTTTCAAACTGTATGACATTCACAGTGACGCACGCGGGGGAGCAAGAAAATACGAGAAACTTGTTGCAGGGTTTGAAAATCACTGTCAGTGTTTTGTGGGAAGCTACTCTGAAAATAGTTTACCAAGCTATCAATTACTTCACACTGGAAGAAGTTAAGATCCAAGTTAAGCTACCCTGAAGAAAATTTTTGTTTACTTACCTAAAGTTACTTAGAAAATGTTTTCACTACATGTGCACTTCATTAAAAAATATCATATCTTAATCTGAAATGTCATAGATGACAAATTGCAATAACAGATCGGTCTGTAGTCAGATGTTGACAGAAGTGTAATGCTCATTCCTTCGACGATAAACACGAATCCGAGACAAAACCACGACTCGTCAGTGAAGAGCACTTTTTGCCAGTCCTGTCTGGTTCAGCGACGGTGGGTTTGTGCCCATAGGCGACGTTGTTGCCGGTGATGTCTGGTGAGGACCTGCCTTACAACAGGCCTACAAGCCCTCAGTCCAGCCTCTCTCAGCCTATTGAGAAACAGTCTGAGCACTGATGGAGGGATTGTGCATTCCTGGTGTAACTCGGGCAGTTGTTGTTGCCATCCTGTCAGTAGAAAGGTCTCTTTAGTGTCCTAAGTTTTCACAACTGTGACCTGGATTGCCTACCATCTGTAAACTGTTAGTGTCTTAACGACCGTTCCACAGGTGCATGTTCATTAATTGTTTATGGTTCATTGAACAAGCATGGGAAACAGTGTTTAAACCATTTACAATGAAGATATGTGAAGTTATTTGGGTTTTTACGAATTATCTTTGGAAGACAGGGTCCTGAAAAAGGGACGTTTCTTTTTTTGCTGAGTTTGTTTACACTGGTTTTGTGGAGAGGCTGAATATGACGTTGACAAATGGCAGAATTGCCTTTTAATTTCTCGAGCAAAACAGTCTTAATGTTGTAAAAAACATCCTTATGATGTCACTCAGAATCACATTTGTATATTGTGCAAGCTATAGCACACAATATTTTACATAAAGGTTTTAAGAACCATAGAGTTTGGTCTGCTTCGTGTTCTTTTTTTCTGCCAAGGTAAATCTGGTATTGTAGTATCTTGATGCTTCTACCATGACAACCCTAACACACACACACACATGCATGAGTCACTACCACCACCATGGCCTCATACAGAAAGATGCAGAGCAACACTGATCCATATTGATCCAGATCTGTTGATTGCATTGTCCCTAATTAAGCTTGATCTCTATCTGACACGCTATGCTCCAGCCACTGCTCAGAGCTCAGTGGAGAGGAGAGAGACACAGACCTTAACGATGAGATGCTGTACAGGGTCCAAGAGTACTGGCTCTCTGCATCAATATGTCTAGCCTACTTCCAGATCTCTGTGATATCTGTACATTAGCCAACTCTGTTGTCATGCCTTGATAGTCAGAGGAATTGGTTAAAACACTTTCAGAACTGGAACTAGGCTAGAATCAGCCTTGGATACCAACAGATATAGTAGCAATCCAACAGATAGTCTGATTCACCTATAGGCCACTCACACTTGTCTCATGAACCAATCTCCATTTTGCTTTACCACAACTATCAATGAATAGGGTGTGTAATATCATGCTGGGCTTTTTACATGTGCAAATGAGATGGTGTAACCGTGCGGTGAATTATCTGCCTCAGCCTACACCATAGGGGTATAGTTAAGTGTTGTATGTCACTTGGATTTGACTGTATGTGTTTAGAGTAATAGGGTTTCATATATAGGCCATCTAGCCTCTGATTGGCGTTGCCTGTAGGAGAGGAAAGGCATATTACGGTAAAGGTGACGCAGAAGCCTCGGGTGAAATACTTTGAGGATGTGCTCAGGTTATCTGGATCTCCCAATGCGGTACACGCTAACATAAGGAACTGTCTTCAGCTTATTCTTGTTTTTTCCTGTCATTTCCACCGTCAGAGTTTATTCTGTCACTTAGATTCTCACTAGTTTCTTTCAACAGCTGTGTGGCTGAGAGCCTTTCACAGGAGTACTGCAGTAGTAACACAAGTAGTCAGTGCCTCCCCTCCTTTTCTCCCAATTGACCCCTATTAACTTTAATGTGTGTGTGTTTGTGTTGCAGGAGCTGGTGGGCAGTGCCCCTCCACAGAGGAACTGGAAGGGGATAGTCATCGCCCTGCTGGTCATCTGCATCATCTTGTCTCTGATCGTCACCGCTGTCATCGTGCTCACCCCAAGTACGTAACACATAAAGCTGCATACACTTTAACACTCAGCTACTGAACACTACAAACACCACACCGTATCCTACAGATGTAGGATCTTAATTTGAGCCAGTTTGCTACAGTAGGAAAATAACACTGCATTTTGTAGGGGCTGGCACATTTTTCATAATAAAAGTCTGACATTTCAAAGTGGAAATGACAAACTTCAAAAGTCTTTTTAAACCTAAAATACAGTGCAAGTTAATCATTTTCTGCATCACATGAACGTTTTCCTGCAACAGGGTGATCAAATTAAGATTTTAAATCTGTAATAACACAAACACGGCTAGATTACACCACACACACCATCAAAATACGTAACACTGCAGACACATTATCACTTCCCAAACAAATGTTGTATAATTCCGTCTCCCAGACACTGTTTCGCTAAAAAGCTGCAGGATGGGTCTGGAGAAATATAACCACTCAAATTCATAGACCGAGCTATGCAAGGACTGACCATCCATGATATTAACATGATAGTTTTGACCATGTTTTCAGGCTATGCAGTGTTTGTTCACATTTACTTAGTCTAAAAACATTGTAATAAACAAGCTTATATTTTGGGTTCTGGTGGGGTATGACATTTGAACTAAGCTCACGAGACATTTATCAGTTATATTCTTCAGGAATCAACGGGTACATATCATGAATTTATAAGTCCCAAAATAGATGTAGCAACTTCAGATTGCCCCTTTAAATCAAGACATACTTATACCGGAGTCAGGCCGCCAAATGAAAACTTCTACTTAGATTGAGAGGGATTACAATTGGCCTTGCTAGCAGACAGCCCAGTGGGTCATTTCATTTCATAAGCCCATTCATTCATAGACAGCCAGGAGTAGAGAAGTTGATGGTAATGTGTCAGCTTGGAGATTGCGTATTGGTTTTTCAGAGAGACGAGGTGAGGTCATCCTCTCGCAAGGTAATGGGGATTTAATGTATAACGCCATTCAGTGTCGTTTAATGGAAATGATTATGCAGTAATAGCTCTAGTCATTTGTATAATTGGCAGTGCAGCAGAGCTGCTGTTTTCCACATGTTGGGAATGAATCCCTCTCCATAGTCATTTACCAAAGATGAAGAGAACGTGTAAATGTATAGACTTGCAAAGGCACTGACAGTATTGGCTCCCAGACCGTGGGCATATGGGATTGAAAGGCACACACACCACCATCTCTATATAATTCAACCTTTTACCTCTGTTGTCCACCCTGTCTGGTCTGCAGTTTTGCTGTCAACTGCAGAAGGGATTGTGTAGCTGGGGGTAGAGGGAGTTATGGCTGCTTGAAAAACTGTCCAGGCTGCAGTGAATCGATGCTGGTGGATCAATAGAGAGTTACCCTGGGCCAAGTGTCTATTTCTCCTTTGTAACCTCTCCGTAATTGCTGCGTCTGTGAGTTGGGAACTGCTGCTGGAAGTCCTACAATCTCCAGAGACAGAAAATACACGTGATAGTCCGCCTCTGCCAGACGTTTCCTGGTCAGGTTTTATGACCGCTCAGGCAACTTGTGGCAGGAGAAGTCAAATATAAATGTTTTTGGGGAAATGGAAAATGCACTTCCCTGCAGCTGAAGGCTGCTGAAGTCACAAAGGAAGAGTGTAAACGTATGACTATGTCAGAGTACTTTCTGACTGACAGCAACCAGATAATAAAGATGGCCAGATCCTTTTTTTAGTTACAGGTAAGTCATGTGAATGAGAATTGAACCTTAACATTATCATATTGCTGTAACTCATTAATTATGTCTTCTTCCATTGTTTTGTTCTCTTGATATATTCCACTGGTAGTTGCAGATGATAGCCTTGCCCTCAAGAAGAAAGTCACCATCGAGGACGTCTTCGGAGGAGATTTTCATGTGCACGACCCCGACGCTACATGGCTCAGCGGTGAGTTGCTATAGTTACACCCTGCCCTCTCATCCTCCACAAGAAACTGAACCTCACTCAGAAACAATGTAGGCAAAGCTAACTGTGCAAGGGATTTTCTTGTAGGCAGAGCGCATTGGATTAGGATTCTATTGCATTGACAGGCATGACTCATGCCCGTACTCTACACAGACTGGTGCGCCATAACCAATCAGAGCTGCAGTAGACCTACATGCAAATAGCCATTACCATATATGGATCTGTGCCATTCACTTTGAACTGGACTGTGTTTACAGTATGAGCGGTTGTGAGTAGAACCACTTGTTTTGAGATAAAATCGAAAGCTGCATGTAGCCACCTAAACACATTTAATCATATTATTTGCTAGTTAGTGAGTTATTAGCCCAGTTATAGCTAATTTCTTGTCAACAATGGGGGAGTGGTTGCTTCCTACAAGAGCACAAAATATGTGCATTTCTAGCCATCTTTGAAAATAGCTTTTTTCTCTCTTAAAGGGGAAGTGTTGTATTTTGAGACAGTTTATTCAAGACTAAGTAGACCGTAGGCAGAGGGTAGCATAATGGATCTTATTCTCAGTAATAATGGTATGGGAACAATAATGCATTTTATTTTGTAAAGTGGTTTCTTGCATCAAACAACACATTTTCAGTCAGCTCCTTGTCTGATTAACAAGTGGATAAACAGGTTAATATCAAGCCCTGTGTGTTTTTTCCCCCAAAAGTATCATGGAATGTAGGCCACACATTGGCTGCTACTGTGGGCTGAATGATAGAACAGCTGTCTCCATGTTAAAATGTTATGTGGTGCATTTTCTCCATTGTTTTTGATGGTAGGCCACTCTGGTAGGCCTACTTTATGATCAAATAGCTACAGTAGCCTACTTGGCCACTTTCAAAACTGTAACGTAAAGCGGGGTACAGCCTCAGTGTAAACAGAAGTTGCACAGAACGTTCAAGTTTGCGATCAGCAGACCTGGAATTTGCTTAATGATGAAAAAATTTGAACCAACATTGCTCAGCATCCACCTACCAGTCTGCACGTTTGAAGGTCATTTTGTAGCTAAAACGATTGAAGGCTTGTAGCGACCGGAATTTGTTCCATTCAAGTCTATGGCACCTGATATGCAGTTGGATTTATGCAAATATGGTTGAAAAGTATACGTAGAATAACAATTTTTTTTCAATCAACAATAGTGTACCAGTGCCAGTCTGCGAATTTTAAAGTCATTTTGGTTTTGGTAGCTTTAATGGTTCAAGATAAGTGGTGAATTCAAACACTACTCATTCAAACCTATGGAGCTTTTATGTACATTTAAAATGGTTATAGTTCAAAAAGTATAAATGGTATAAAAGAAGCTATATACAAGTACACCATTCCAGACCGGTCTGCATGTTTTAAAGTTTCAATGGAGTTTCCAGCTTAAACGGTTGAAGACTAGTTACATGGCAAGGTTTCCCCATTCAGGTCTATGGCCTTTGAAATGCATTGTGATTTATGCAAATATCAAATCAAATCAAATGTTATTCATCACATCCACATGGTTAGCAGATGTTAATGCGAGTGTAGCGAAATGCTTGTGCTTCTAGTTCCGTCAATGCAGTAATAACCAACGAGTAATCTAACCTAACAATTCCACTACAATATGGTTGTAGTGTGAAAAGCATTAGTAGTATCAAAAAGTGTTTTCTAGTACACTGCCTGCATGTTTTGAGTGTTTTTACAGTTTTGAGTCTACAGGTGGCAGTGGAAAGAAAATAATAAGGATGAACAGTTTGTAAAGTTGTACTTTGCTTTCAGCAAGCACATTTAATTAAGGGTTATACAGAGAGACAGACAGAGCCATGTAATTAATCCAATGGAACTGTGGAATGTGCCTGTCTCCACCATGGTCTCTCCACGGTGAGTAAATCCCATAGACATTGATTCTGTATGTCATTTTGTGGTAAATCCTTCATAATAAGTGTCCAGTTTATGCCGTCACGCACCACACAGTACTGTAGCTATAATGTATGCAGAGCATGTACAGGACAAGTATGGCCCACATTAAACAGATGTAGGGCGGGTCTGAGATGGCCGTTTTACGTTTGACCAAGCTGCAGAACACACAGAAATATATCATAAAGCTACTGATGTGTTAGAGATTCAAATGATTTTTGTTTTTTCATTGACTCCAGAAAGCACAAAAGCAGAGCCAGTTTTTTTCGGCATACTTTTACAAACTGATATATGAACAACGTAGCTACTTACGCAGCAGTAACATAGCATGTCTTCTTCACTGGAAAGTAACCTTTCCACAATAACATATATCAACATAATTACTCAATCTGGATATCTCGGAAGATAATAGATTTTTTTTTGTATTTTATTTTCATTTTATTTCACCTTTATTTAACCAGGTAGGCTAGTTGAGAACAAGTTCTCTTTTACAACTGAGACCTGGCCAAGATAAAGCAAAGCAGTGCGACACAAACAACAACACAGAGTTACTTACACGTGGAATAAACAAGCGTACAGTCAATAACACAATAGAAAAAAAGAAAGTCTATATACAGTGTGTGCAAATGGCGTGAGATGGTAAGGCAATGAATAGGCCATAGTAGCGGAGTAATTACAATTTAGCAAATTAATACTGGAGTGATAGATGAGCAGATGATGATGTGCAAGTAGAGACACTGGTGTGCAAAAGAGCAGAAAAGTAAATAAAAACAATATGGGGATGAGGTAGGTAGATTGGGTGGGCTATTTACAGATGGACTATGTACAGCTGCAGCGATCGGTTAGCTGCTCAGATAGCTGATGTTTAAAGTTAGTGAGGGGAATATAAGTCTCCAGCTTCAGCAATTTTTGCAATTCCTTCCAGTCACTGGCAGCAGAGAACTGGAAGGAAAGGCGGCCAAAGGGAGTGTTGGCTTTGGGGATGACCAGTGAGATATACTCGCTGGAGTGCGTGCTACGGGTTGGTGTTGTTATCGTGACCAGTGAGCTGAGATAAGGCAGAGCTTTACCTAGCATAGACTTATGATGACCTGGAGCTAGTGGGTCTGGCGACTAATATGTAGCGAGGGCCAGCCAACTAGAGCATACAGGTCTCAGTGGTGGGTGATATAAGGAAGACCACATCATAAAAATGGAGCTCTATAGGAGAAAGCTCTGCCTCCAGCTGTTTGCTTAGAAATTCTAGGGACAATTAGGAGGCCTGCATCTTGTGACCGTAGCGTACATGTAGGTTTGTACGGCAGGACCAAATCGGAAAGATAGGTAGGAGGAAGCCCATGTTATGCTTTGTAGGTTAGCAGAAAATCCCTAGCTTTAACAGGAAGCCAGTGTAGGGAGCACTGGAGTAATATGATCAAATGTTTTGGTTCTAGTCAGGATTCTAGCAGCCGTATTTAGCACTAACTAAAGTTTATTTAGTGCTTTATCCGGGTAGCTGGAAAGTAGAGCCCTAGAAGTAACAACAGCATGGATGAATTTTTCTGCATAATTTTTGGACAGAAAAAGATTTTTGCAATGTTACGTAGGTGGAAAAAAGCTGTCCTTGAAACAGTCTTGATATGTTCGTCAAAAGAGAGTTCAGGGTCCAGAGTAACGCCGAGGTCCTTCACAGTTTTATTTGAGACGACTGTACAACCATCAAGATTAATTGTCAGATTCAACAGAAGATCTCTTTGTTTCTTGGGACCTAGAACTAGCATCTATGTTTTGTCCGAGTTTAAAAGTAGAAAGTTTGCAGCCATCCACTTCCTTATGTCTGAAACACAGGCTTCCAGCGAGGGCAATTTTGGCGCTTCACCATGTTTCATTGAAATGTACAGCTGTGTGTCATCCGCATAGCAGTGAAAGTTAACATTATGCTTTCGATTGACATCCCCAAGAGGTAAAATACGGAACCTTGAGGAACACCGAAATGTACAATTGATTTATCAGAGGACAAACCATCCACA
This sequence comes from Oncorhynchus keta, assembly GCF_023373465.1. Taxonomy (NCBI): domain Eukaryota; kingdom Metazoa; phylum Chordata; class Actinopteri; order Salmoniformes; family Salmonidae; genus Oncorhynchus; species Oncorhynchus keta. The sequence continues at coordinate 28,729,737 of NC_068435.1, read as the reverse complement.
GAGGCAAACTGATATCTTTCCGACAGATAAGATCTAAACCAGGCCAGAACTTGTCCGTGTAGACCAATTTGGGTTTCCAATCTCTCCAAAAGATTGTGGTGATCGATGGTATCAAAAGCAGCACTAAGGTCTAGGAGTAAGTGAGTAGGTGAGTAGGTGAGTAGTGAGTGAGTAGGTGAGTAGGTCCGGAGACATGTTGGACAAAACCCACTGAGTCGATGATGACTCCGAAAGCCTTTTGGAGTGGGTCTGTGGAATTTTCCATGTGAATATTAAAGTCACCAAAAATTTGAATATTATCGGCTAAGGTCCAATAAGAATTCAGGGAACTCAGTGAGGAACGCTGTATATGGCCCAGGAAGCCTGTAAACAGTAGCTATAAAAAGTGATTGAGTAGGCTGCATAGATTTCATGACTAGAAGTTCAAAAGACGAAAACGTCTGGGCTTTTTTTGTAAATTGAAATTTGCTACCATAAATGTTAGCAACACCTCCGCCTTTGCGGGATGCGTGAGGATATGGTCACTAGTGTAACCAGGTTTCACGATTGTTTTTAGAAACGGACCAAGGCATTTATTAATTGTGAAACTTAACAAAAACAATAAAAGAACAACGAACGTTGACTACAGCGGTGCTACATACACTGTAAACATTTTGTGCTCTTGATGGACGCAATTAGCTATAACTGGGCTAGTAACTCACTAAATAGCCAAGAATATGAACAAATGTGCACATGTGAACACATGCAGCTTGTGCTTTGATCTCAAAACAAGGGATATAGTTGTCACGATAGTTGGAAGCATACTCAAACCAACGTGCTGCATGATCTGGGATCCACATTTTATTTATTTAAAGTAAGTGAACCACACAGCAAAACAATAAACAAAATGTGACGACAACGGAGTGCTAACATGCAACTACACATACACAATATCCCACAAAACACAGGTGGAAAAAAGGCTATCAAAATATGATCCCCAATTAGAGACAACGATTACCAGCTGCCTCTAATTGGGAATCATACAAAATCACCAACATGGAAAAACAAAACTAGAACCCCACATAGAAATAATAAACTAGACTAACCCCCCCAGTCACGCCCTGACCTGCTCCACCATAGAAAATAAGGACCCTCTATGGTCAGGACGTGACACCAGGAGGTGAGTCCTCATTTAACACAGTAAATTCATCAGGCTTAAGCCATGTTTCAGTCAGGCCAATCACATCAAGATTATGATCAGTGATTAGTTCATTGTCTATAACTGCCTTGGAAGCAAGGGATCTAACATTAAGTAGTCCTATTTTGAGATGTGAGGTATCACAATCTCTTTCAATAATGTCAGGAATGGAGGAGGTCTTTATTCTAGTGAGATTGCTAAGGCGAACACCGCCATGTTTAGTTTTGCCCAACCTAGGTCGAGGCACAGACACAGTCTCAATGGTGATAGCTGAGCTGACTACACTGACTGTGCTAGTGGCAGACTCCACTATGCTCGCAGGCTGGCAGGCTGGCTAACAGCCTGCTGCCTGGCCTGCACCCTATTTCATTGTGGAGCTAGAGGAGTTAGAGCCCTGTCTATATTCGTAGATAAGATGAGAGCAACCCTCCAGCTAGGATGGAGTCCATCACTCCTCACCAGGCCAGGTTTGGTCCTGTTTGTGGGTGAGTCCCAGAAAGACGGACTATTATCTACAAATTCTATCTTTTGGGAGGGGCAGAAAACAGTTTAACCAGTGATTGAGTTGTGAGACTCTGCTGTAGAGCTCATCACTCCCCCTAACTGTGAGGGGGCCAGAGACAATTACTCGATGCTGACACATCTTTCTAGCTGATTTACACTCTGAAGCTATGTTGCGCTTGGTGACCTCTGTTTCGTCCTAACATCGTTGATGCCGATGTGGATAACAATATCCCTATACTCTCTACACTCGCCAGTTTTAGCTTTAGCCAGCACCATCTTCAGATTAGCCTTAACGTCGGTAGCCTTGCCCCCTGGTTAACAGTGTATGATCGCTGGATGATTCGTTTTAAGTTGAATACTGCTAGTAATGGAGTTTCCAGTGACTAGGGTTTTCAATTTGTTAGAGCTAATGGTGGGAGGCTTCGGCGTCTCAGACCCCGTAACGAGAGGAATAGAGACCAGAGACAGCTCAGCCTCTGACTCCGACTCGCTGCTTAATGGGGAAAACCGGTTGAAAGTTTCTGTCAGTTGAATGAGCAACACCGGTTGAGCATTCCTACAGCATTTCCCTCCAGAAGCCATGAGAAAGTTGTCGGGCTGTGGGGACCGTGCGAGGGGATTTATACTAACGTTACTATCTGTACTTACTGGTGGCACAGACGCTGTTTCATCCTTTCCTACACTGAAATTACCCTTGCCTAACGATTGCATCTGAAGCTGGGCTTGCAGCACAGCTATCCTCGCCGTAAGGCGATCGTTCTCCTGTATATTATGAGTACAGCGACTGTAATTAGAAGGCATCATGTTAATGTTACTACTTAGCTTCGGCTGATGGAAGTCCTGACGAACCATGTCCAGATAAAGCGTCCGGAGTGAAAAAGTTGAAAGAATTTGAGAAATGCTTATTGAAATGTTCAATTATCATGGATTTATCGGTGGTGACCTTGTTACCTATCCTCAGTGCAGTGGGCTAGACAAGAGGTGGTGCTCTTGTTCTCCATGGACTTTACAGTGAAACTGAATATATCATTTAAATCATGGCAGAATATTTTGGCCTAGTCACCCCGTTATGACGTTGGCAACATGCTGTCCAGTGTTTTTCCTTGCAGGCAGCCAAATAATATGTAGGGAAATGGTGGCTGCAGAGATGTTCACCAGCAGGCATAAGGGCATTTCCCTCAGCAGATGGATCATGATAATTCACCTCACCAGCAGAAGCACACACATAGTATTCTACAACTAACCTTGTGAGGGGACATAATTCAGTCCCATTCAAAATCGTATTTTCCCTAACCCTGACCCTAACCCTTAAACTAACCGTAGCTCCTAACCCTAACTCTTAAACTAACCGTAGCTCCTAACCCTTAAACTAACCGTAGCTCCTAACCCTAACCCTTAAACTAACCCTAGCTCCTAACTCTAACCATTAAACTAACCATAGCTCCTAACCCTTAAACTAACCGTAGCTCCTAACCCTTAAACTAACCGTAGCTCCTAACCCTAACCCTTAAACTAACCCTAGCTCCTAACTCTAACCATTAAACTAACCATAGCTCCTAACCATTAAACTAACCGTAGCTCCTAACCCTTAAACTAACCGTAGCTCCTAACCCTTAAACGAACCCTAGCTCCTAACTCTAACCATTAAACTAACCATAGCTCCTAACCCTTAAACTAATCGTAGCTCCTAACCTTAAACTTGAATGTAGTGGCTTCCTTTAGTCTTTACCATAGCCACTGCCCAAGCCTGAACCGCATTCCACACTCAAGGTTTCCAAACGGCCAAACATTCCATGACATCCAGGGATATGGTGCAACAAAAATGTTTATTCTTCTTATATCTAACAAATAAATGATTCTCCAATCAACTTAAAGCACAAAATACTTCATATGGAAAATACATATTATGGTATGTCTGTATGTCTGTATGTCTGTATGGTCAAAAGACTAACCGCTCCCGCATCTAGCAAGGACTCCCCCTCCCGAAGGCCCAACTTCCTGCCTTTATCCTAACACACTTACCACAATACAATGAATAGGCAAGAGGGGGGCCAAATGGCCGAGTTAACTAACAACAAATTAATATATCTCAATCAGGTAAATATAAATCATAAAAGGTACGTACCTAATATTTCATCATTTACATTAATATTTAATACATTTACACAAATATACATGGAGCTCCATATGTTCGGTCTTTTATACAAATATGTCCAAATCGGCTCTAACACTAATTATATCCCTAACACTCATTCTAACCTTAAACCGAAAACCCCTAGAAATAGCAGTTGACCTTGTGGGGACTAACAAAATGGCCCCAGATGGTCAACTTTTTGTTTGATTTCTATTCTTGTGGGGACTACTGGTTAAACAAGTCCCCCCCCCACACACACACACACACCTCAAAGCTTGTCCTTTGTCTAAACCACATTGGAATGTTCTCTGCTCTCATTACTTTTAATTGATTGATTAATTACAGCAATTTAATGAATCGCTTTTGTTAAAGTTGTTATGCACTACTTTACAGACGTCAGCTGACTTGTCAGGCCTTCTGGAGTGTGGAGTGGCAGGATACTCATACTGTACACTTTCCATGATACCTAATGCATCCATTATTGTGTTTTGAGAGATGAACTGTCATGACTGAACAAATATTTTGACTTGGGAGCAGGAAAACATTTTCAAAACAGAATACGTAAACGTAGAGTTTATTTATCGTAAAAACACACCACCACCATAAAAAAAGGCCATTATGTCCAGCAATATGAAATCCTGCCAGTATCACTAGCATCAGCACCATTGTATTATTGTTGTGGCGGATAGTAAGCAAGGAAGATGAGATGGCTATTCAATCATCCTTTATTTGAAGGGTAAAAACATTGGAGATAGCAGCACGGAGGCCTTTTCTCTCGTCTCCTCTTCTCTTGGGAGGGGGGTTTATCCGAACAGGACACAGTGACACGGAAGTGGCTCGTGTCTAGAGGACAACACTACCCTTTTCATAATACTCAGCAAAGCGGAGCCAAGCTCTATTATGCTGGCGTAGTTATGCATCCACCATAGAAAAACATTTCTGAGCCAGCACAATACGGTTTGGGTCGTAACAATAGTGGGAAAATGGTCTACCACCATCACACCCTACAACTACTGTATATTATACTGCATAGGGAACAAGGATTGCCAGCAGG